>NC_055999.1:29685528-29988593 GCF_018446385.1 Zingiber officinale | reverse complement strand
TCATTTTTCTAATTTTTCAAAACTTATTTTAGCCTTAATCTAGGACAAATCCCTAGAAAGTATGATCCTATAGTTCTAGGTAACGAGCATCTCACAAACAAACTAAGCTTACCTTGATTGTGTATTCAAAACCTTAGAATAGCGTAAGATGCATAGACTTTTTGTCTGGACTTCAGATGCTTTCATAAGTACATCAACATACGTCTAGGCGAAAAATATAGCAGTACATTGATCAAGTTAAGTAGTCATTTTTAGTAAATTTTTAACTGGACATTAATACTTAACTTGACTAACCAAGTGAACACTGCTATCTTTTGATAGTTAGTTAGTAACAAATGATTAAATAATTAAAGATATTTTTTATATGAATATTAATTTCCAAAGTAATATCAGGTTCAATGGGAGGATATTTGAAAACTACTTTCAAAAAGAGTTTTATTTTAAAATTTGTTTTTTTGTAAAGTGTTGGTTTAAAATTCTTTTGAAACCTTACTAAAACTTACTTTGCAATAGTTCAAAAATTACTTCTAAAATATTTCCAAACATGTTTTGTTTATTTTGCAAAATGCTTTCAATTTTTTTTTTTCAAAACTTACTTAGCAAACTACTCTTATACTTTTTCAAATGTTTGTTTTGAAAAATAAAATACAAGTGTTTAAAAATTGTATTGAAAAATTGCTTAAAAATACTTTGAAAATCACTTTAAATGATGTTTTCAAAGGCACTCTGAAAAGTTTTATAAAATTCTTGCAGAGGTTATCATTTCACTTTGAAAAATATCTTTGACAAACCTCTTTAAACTTTGTTTGATAACTATTTTTTTTTTTAAAATTATTTTACTTGGACAATTTTTTTTAAAAATACTTTACAAATATGTTGGAAAATTAATTTTCAAAACTTTTCAAAATTTGCCTTGAACAATGGAAACTCTAAAAATTACTTTGCGACAAGTTATTTTTGAAAAGCGTTTTAAAATCTATCTTGAAAAATAATTTATAAAATTCTTGTAAAATTCAGCTTTTCAAAATGGTTTGTTTTTCAAGTTTTAAAATTCTAAAAACCTTTTGTCAATTTTGAAATTTCCTTTCAAAATACTTTGGAAATTTTTCTTAACGCTCCCTACAAAAAGCTTGCAAGTTTTTATGCTTGCTTTGAAAAATTTATTACTTGCGCGTGTATTTACATAATCTGGTACACTTATCTGCACATTTTTTTATGAATACCAAAGGAGGAGGGTTAGAGTTTAAGTAAGAAAAACCAAAGAAAATATGAAAAACTTAACCTACAAATGATCAAGAGACTAAAACTTGTTTTATTTTAGTTTTCTCTTAAAATCATTATATATATATATATATATATATATATATATATATATATATATTACATATTTCTTTTCTAACTTTAACCTAGACTGCCATTACATCATAAAGGAAAAATTGTTGGTGCCATTGGCACTAATGGTCAAATATAAGTTTTCGTGAATGATAAGTGGATTAAAGTTAGATGTGTTTGTGATTTAACCTTGTTACTGAGTGTGCAGGGTTGACTAATTTGACAGCTCAAGAGGACCAGACACTAGGTAGGAAGTTTAGTCAGGATGTGTGATTCCCGATTAGTGAAATCCAAATGTGAGATTCTTTAAGGAGGCCAGGATGTTCAATTCCCGATTGGTTGAAGTCGGGATGTACAATTCTGGTAGGAGGTCGAGATGTTTGATTCCTGATAGGTGAAGTTTGGATGTGCGATTCTGACAGAAAGACCTGGGGGTCATATTGAATGTCAAGGAGATAACTTTACACTTGGTAAGTAGAGGTAAGTTACTGGAGGAGAGTGACTCAGTGAGGACACATCCCGGTTGAGGGGATAGTAGGCGTCGGTCCAATTTAGATCAATTTTAAAAACCTAAATTGAGACCTTGACTAGTTCTTAATCTTTGAAGGATAGAAACTAATTATAACTACTTATTTTTATTGTGCTAATTTTGTCTTGCAGGGTAGATATTTTTATATTGGACTAACATATTTTGTAGGGCAAAAGGAGTATAAAATACCTTAGGTGAACAACACCCGAGACACCTTGAGTACTATTCAAGGAAGACGTCTTCAGGAGCTTGAAAGGTGCCTTTAGTTGGATAACGCAGAAGACTTCGGTGACGATAAGGAGCTGAAGTTGTGGGAAAAACTTTTGGAGTTGAAGGTGCCTTCAGTGTTATGGAAGGCCCCTTCTATCCCCTATAAAAGAAGCATTCGAGAAAGGCTTTACATCACTTCAATTACAAGCTTCTATGCATCCGTTTGATGTTCCGACTACTTCAGCTTCGTGTTGCTACTCTGTTACGACACTACTGCGCCCGACTATAGCTAAGAAGCCGACCAACATCAAATCTCATCCAATCATCTTTAAGTGTTGGGTAACGAAAGTAAATTCCATACTTAATTTCTTTAGAAAAGGAAAGTGTAGCGTGTTACACTTGCCCTGGTTTTTATTGTACTCGATCCCCTCTTCTAACGGTTACGAAAGAGGTTATTAGTGAATTACCTATCGATAAGTTCGTGTAACTTGAGTCTTAGAGGACTCGCTGAAGGCTCTAAACCAAGTAAAATCGATCGAGTTTCTATTTTTCGTGTTTAATTTTTTGCTGCGCACTTTGTTTTCAAAACTAAAAATATAATAATTTAAAATCATGTAATTCACTCTCTCACGTGCATCTCGATCCAACAAGTGATATTAGAGTCACTACAACAAATATAGCTTTTTGCGGCGCGCAAATATGCTATCCATGGCGTGCATTGCGTCCTGTACAATGATAAGCTGTTGAAAGTCTAAAGATATCCACGGCGTGCAATACACGTTGCAATTGACATAATCGCGGCGTGCAATGTATGCCGTTGTTAGTGTCATCAATGGCGTACAATAAACGCTGCAATTGAAGAATTCGCGGCGGACAATGCATGCTGTTGTTAGGGTAATCAATGGCGTGCAATAAACGCTGCAATTTAATTATTCGCGGCGTGCAATTCATGCTGTCATTAGTGTTATCAATTTGCAATTGAAGTATTCACGGCATGCAATGCAAGCTGTTGTTAGGATTATCAACGACATGCAATGCACGCCGCAATAGATAGTATTCACGGCATGCAATGCATGCTGCCGTTAGAGTTATCAACAACATGCAATAATATACACAAAACGCAGAAACATAATGTGCAAAAAACATAAAATGTCGACACACAAAATGCAAAAACAAACACAACTTGCAGAAACATAAAATGCACCACACTTAACATAACATAGCAAGAGTTCACTTAGTAACATGATTTAGATCCAACAAAAATGTATGACTTTCAAATAAGTAGAATCTATCTCACTCACACAAAACTACAAGTTTAGATAGCCATGCTACTGTGCTTCCTAATGCATCGTCGAGATAAAACATTTCATCATTTGGTCGTATCAAGTCTACCTTCTCCACCAGAACTTTATCAACCCAAACCTTCCAACAAGATCCTCCAAGAGGAATGTGATGCACTTTTGCTTTTGGATCTATGGATGCAACTCGACCTTCTGCAACAACTCCCTCACCACACCAATGAAGTAACTTACATTTATGATTATCATGGACAACTTCACTATTCACATTCTTCAGCTTTGCCTGCATATAGTTAAACAATATAAAATTATTAATATGACATGATGCTTAAACAATGAACTTTTGGATTATAAGGCATACAATTTGAATATAATTACCTGAAATTGTTTTGCACCATTGATATCAATATCATTCCCAATACCGCTACTAATGCCACCACTAGCAACCTAATTTGACACACAAATTATGTCAAGTAATGTCATCATGTAATTAAATCCAATAATTTAACTATACATACTTAACTTATTTTATCTAATGATGGTTAATTTACTAACCTGTTCTTCATCATTTCGTTGCCTCATACTTTGGAGAAACATGGACCTCATTTCTTGCATTTCTTGTTGAAAGTTATTCATCATACTTTGAAGTTGCTTAATAGTTTCATTTTGTTGAATGCAAGCTCCAGTTTTTGATGGTGTAATTCCAAAGCCCAACCCACGCACTCTACCTCGAGCTTCCTTGCCAAATACAATGCTAATTGTGTCATCGGCAATGCTAGTTGTATTTAAAGATTCAGGTGGACATTCTTCTATTTTTCTCTATTAAATAGAACAAACAGATAATTTTTTAGTAAATAACAAAATTTTCTAACGTTTTACAAAATTCAAAGAGATAGTTTTATTACCATTTTCTCTCCAACAGCTTCACTACTAGGTTGCCCATTTTTTTTCTTGTGAGCCTCAATCCAAACTTTTGATCTTGTAATTGGTGTATCTGCAGGACTTTTTTTTCCTTAAGTATGGAACATATAGAATATATAAAAACTCATTAGAAAAGAAATTGAAAAGATGTATCATTGCTTAAATAAGAAAACTTTAAAACAAACTATCCATAAAGTTGTATAGATAAAATATTTACCATCATGTTGGCCAAACGGGCATAACCTCTCCGGCTCATTGTATGATTATGGTCTTGTTTTACCCTCATTTCTCTAAATTTGGCGCTCTTCTCCTGAGAATTAAAAGATAAGCAACAAGGAAAAATACAACCATGAGCAGTAACAATCTAAGAAAAAATTCATAGTAAGGATAACAATTCAAGATAAAATTGTGTAGGGCTGTAAGCTTGCTGAGTTGGTAGTTTTATATTGTTCAAGTTTATTTGCTAATACACCCGGACAAATATGCAAACTATAAACCATGCTTGCAGTAATGAATGGTGATTTGGTGGAAAACAACGTATAGATTAGATTGTCACACATATCATTCACATGTCTTATATATTCAAGTAAATGCACTGTGCACTAAAGATGGCCCTGCTCCCACTCACACCTTCCATGACAACTATAGTAAATTCCACTATGCTCACATTAATCTGCTCAAGTTAACAAGGTGGAAATGCAGTAATGAGACAGCATCCTTATATAGGCTTTAGATAAAAAGTGAATGGAAATGCACTCCAAAATTTGAGTCCTCACTAACGGATCAAAGAAACAATAATTTTTTAAAAACAAAAACTTACTGATGTGGTATGAGATAGCTTCTAAATGGGACAAAATCAACATTACTACAAATGGGAAAAAATCAAAATGGGGCTGATTTGGATTACAATACAGTAGTCAGGTATGAGATAGCTTCTAAATGGGGCAAAATCAAATTCATAACAGAATTACTACAAATGGAAGAGAGGTTAGAATATATAGTTAATCAACATTACTACAAATGATTAAAGTGAGTGAGCATATGATACTACTTACTGATTTTGGTCCATAACAGTGAATTAATACTTACTTGAAAGGAAAGTGACAGTGTCTTCTTTACAAAAATATCCCACTGATTTTGGTCCATAAATTCGGGCTTCAAAAGGCTAAGATCTCGTGAAGCTGCTTGGCCAGTATTAACTTCTCGTATAAGTATCTGCAGCCTGGACTTTCTATCACGCCACAACTTACCTAACTTTTGAAAAATTGTTTTCTTTTCCCACTCCTCAACATTAAAATGTAGCTGTAAAATATAAAGCATGAATATATGACTAAATTTTGTTATAGAATTGGAAAATAATAATTCAGTGATACATGACATTACCTGAAGACAACTCCACATTTTACTTTTCAAATCTTCATCTACGTCATTCCATCCATCCAATGTATATGGAACAAATTCTTTTACCATACAACCAAGAAAAGATGCATACTTCACCGAATTATCTCCAATTGGTTGTCCGAACTCATTACGCTCTAGCACTTTGGGATTTTGTTGGCCACTAGCCAACATCAACTTTGATGGACCTCGTCCCTTTTTCCCATCAATTTTACTGTCATCAACCGATTCTTTACCATGCAAAGGTTGTGAAGAATCAAAGGCAGTGTTAGAGTCCATTCTCGATAGTTGATTAACAATTTTTTCCTACAAAATAGCATAAAGAGATGTTGAAATGCATAAGTGTACTTATTAAAATAAACCAAGAATTAAAAAAGGATTACAATATATCACCTGAACTTCAACTATAGATTCTCTACTGCGTTTTTTGCCCATTTTTTTCATCATTTGAATGCTAAATAATGACCTGATAAAATATGTAATATGACGTGATGCACCACTGAAATATTGTAAACTAGAACAAAAATATATTGCAAAAGTAAATAAAGAGTAGTGGAGTTTGAAAAAAATATTTATTTGTTGAAATAAATAACTATAAATCTACATCTGAAAAGTTCAGTCATGGGATATCAATAACATCAATTCCCTCACACTCATTTCTGGAATATGGTTCTTTCTCAGTAATGTTAATCTCAAGTCTGGACACATCAAGAGGTTTTGATGATGTATATGCATCCTCTTCAAGCAAATCCATGTTATGAATACCTCGAGGTGGCGCTTTTAGCAACACATACCAATTTGATTCATCATTTTCCCAAGAATAGAAAACTTGCTTTGCTTGTGAGGCTAAAATGAAAGGATCATTTTCAAAAGTCCTTAGTCCTTGGTGTAAGTTGACAAGTGTAAAACCATCATCCATTTTGATACCAGTTCCAGGATTAGCCCAATCACACCTAAAAACAGGTACTTTGAAAAAATAATAGTCTAGTAACACAATATCTCGTATAACCCCATAGTACGATAGTCTTCCTACTGTATGTGAATCAGTAGAACTAGATTGCCAAATAGTATCAGCTTCAACTGAAACACCACTATCTTGTGTCGACCTTCCAACATCAATTGTGTGGAACCGATGTCCATTTATAATATAACCTGTATACGATATAACATGCTTTCTTGGACCATGTGCTAGCCATTGAATCCGATCTGAAGAGTTATCAAGAACATGTTTTGATAACCATTGAGCAAATGTTTCCATATGCCGTTTTTGTAACAGTGTTTCATTACTTGAGAAACGACGATCTGTTTGTTTAAGCTCCTCAATGTGCATCCTATTTAAAATCATTGAAAAATGATTGTTAAAATATATGAATCATGCAATACACCAAGAATATTAGGGTTGCAATTTAATACTCACTGTATGTAAGGATCAATTTCTGCAGTATTGAACAACACATATCGATGTGCTGCTTGTAACAAATGTTCTTCTAAAATAATTTCTTTTCCTTGAGAAATGGGGCGACCTTCCACTACTCCATTTTCCAAATCGTCATTCCGATTAGATCGGAGACCAATACAAGCAGCTTTTTTTATATAAGCACTACAAAATCGCATTCGTTCTTCTGCAAGGTAACACTCAGCTATGCAACCCTCTGGCCTTGCTCGGTTCTTCACATAGCCTTTAAGCATTTTCATAAATCTAAATAATGAAAAATCACATGAAATAAATGTTGATAGAAAAATCTAAGTTGTTGTATGATATTATTAAAGTAGTAAAAAGATAGATTATTATTTATTACCTTTCAAATGGATACATCCAGCGGAATTGAACTGGCCCACACAGGCGAGCCTCTCTTGCTAAATGAATTGTCAAATGAACAGAGATGGTAAAGAAAGCTGGTGGAAAGTACCTCTCCAACATGCATAAAGTTTCAGCAATATTCTCTTCGAGTTGTTCTAGACGGTTCCTATCTAACACTCTTTGACATAACTCATTGTAAAATGCACAAAGCAAAAATATAGCATTACGTGGACCTTTTGGTAAAAGACTTCTCAATGCTACTGAAAGCAATTGTTGCATAAGAACATGACAATCATGAGATTTCAACCCAATAAGCTTTCGTTCTTCTAAAGAAACACAGTTACCAATATTTGAGCTATAACCATCAGGCAACTTTATTTTCTTCAACCTAGAACAAAATACGTCCATTTCTTTTTTAGACAATGTGTAAGGTGCAGCCGGCAAGTGATACATGTTTTCTCCTTTTTCTTAAGGATGTAATTCTTTTCTAATATTTAAGTGCCTCAAATCTTTGCGAGCGTTAACACCATCTTTTGATTTTTTTCTTTAAGTTTAACATTGTACCTATGATATTCTCGCAAACATTCTTTTCAACATGCATAACATCTAAGTTATGACGTAGCAGGAGCCCCTACAAGTTTAACCATCAACACATTTCATATATTAGTTCAAGATTCAAAATAAATTGTGCATAAAATATAAAAAATTTATAAAATACAATTAATAGAGTGCAAAATAACTTACACTCCAGTATGGCAAATTGAAAAATATTGACTTCTTCTTCCACATTTGAACTGGTTTTTGAACTTTTTTTGAACCATCACGCTCCTTCCTCTTTTTCTTTGTATTATTGATATCTTTACCCAATTTTTTTTTACCCCGTCATTTTCAATGTCTTTCAATACATTAAGAATTTCTAATCCATTCAGAGGCCTAGGTTTTCCTTTTGTCTCTTTATTCCCATCAAACCACTTCTTCTTCTGACGGAATGGATGATTAGGAGCAAGAAATCTCCTATGCCCTAAATATGCAAACTTTCTACTATACTTAAGCCACATAGAAGATATGCCTTCACCACATATTGGGCAACCAAATTTCCCTTTTGTGGCACATCCAGCTAAGTTTCCATAAGATGGAAAATCATTGATTGTCCACATCAAAATAGCCTTCATATTGAACACTGACTTGCTAAATGCATCATACGTCTCCACACCAATGTCCCATAACTCCTTCAAATCCTCCACTAGGGGTTCCAAGTATACATCTATATCATTTCCTGGTTGCTTCGGGCCTGGAATCAATAATGTCAACATAAGATTTTCCTTCACCATGCACATCAACGGAGGAAGGTTGTAATTTACCAAAATAACTGGCCAACAACTATATCTAGAACTAAGATCACCAAAAGGGTTGAATCCATCTGTTGCAAGACCAAGCCGGAGATTTCTAGGATCTGATGCAAAAGCTGGCCACTTATGATTTATCGTATCCCAAGCTATTGAATCAACTGGATGACGCATCATATGATCATGACTTTTATGGTTGGAATGCCAAATCAAGTCTTCGGCCTTTTGTTCTAATTTAAACATCCTTTTCAATCTTGGTATCACAGGAAAATACCGTAGCACCTTTTCAGGAACTCCTTTACAAACTTTGGTGGTGACTTTGTCTACCTTCCATCTTGAAGAACCACACTTTGGACATGAGTCCAAATCTTTAAGCTCATTTCTAAATAGACAACAGTCATTTGGGCATGCATGAATCTTCTCATATCCTAAATCAAATGGTTTTAACAACTTTCTCATTGAGTAAACATCCTTTGGAAGTGTGTTTTTTTCTGGAAGCATGTCACCTAAGATCTTAAGGAGCTCATTGAAACTATTGTCTGTATGACCATTTGTAGACTTATAATTGTATAATGTAACGATTGCTGACAACTTCGTGTAAGTTGTACAACTAGGGAAAAGAGGAGTTTCTGCATCTACTAATAAATCAGCAAATTCATAATCTCTTGCCTCAGACATAGTGTGGTCAACCCTTTCATCAGAGGCAAAGACATCTTTATATAAGTTATATGCCTCTCTAGTTTCATCCTCCTCTTCCTGAATTCCTCTTGAACTACTTTGACCTTGAAAATTTGGAGTATAAGTTTCACCATGGAAGACCCAAATTGTGTAAGAAGGATTGAACCCGTTAATAATTAAGTGATCATACACTTGGTCAAATTTCATATACTTCTTATTTTTGCAATGTTTGCAAGGACATAAGATTACTTCACGTGTTTTGGCATAGTTCCTAGCTTGTGTAAGAAATTTTTGAACCCCTTCTTCATACTCGGGTACAAGCCTTGAAGGAAGATGGATCCATTCCTTATCCATTTTGAAAACAATGGTCCTTGATACTAATAAAATAATCTGAAAAAAAAATAAATAAAAGAAAATTATCCTATTTTTATAAATAATTTTAGTGTTACAATATTTAATCCATCAAATTTTAGGAAACGATGGACTTATAAAAAACAATGATATACAACAGAACAAAAAATTATATCTGAGTATTATCAGCTTACATATTTTGCTCAACTCAAAAATATAAATAAAAATATCAGCAACCTAGTAAATTCTACTGATGTCTTCGTTCTACATGTATGAAGTAAGGCGAACTAGAATTGACAATTCATGTTTAATAATCACAACCAAGCCTTATGAATATTAACTACTAGGCAATATGAGGGTATTACAATACCAATTCACGAATAGTAAGTAATATGCAACAAGTAGTATTTTTTTGTTGAATTATAGGTAGTCAGTAAATAGAAGTGAGGTAAAAAATTATAGTTTCCATGACTCCCTAGCACAAACCATCAAGTAACCAAAACCAAAACATCTCTAGAAGCAAAGAAACCTCAAACGCAGAGTTTCCGGAAGATTAGACTAAGATAACTAAATCAATAGGCTTTAACTGCATATAGAGATCAAAGGATTAGACTAAGATAACTAAATCAAAAAATGATGGTGAATATTAAAAATCCTAACAACATATCACTTCTTTGCATTCCTTTATCCTCCTCTGTAGGAGATTCCAAAAATGAATAAGAAACACAAACAAAAAATCAGAAATAGATCAATTTCAAGCCGCGTAGTGAATGAAAGAAGATTCATTGAATGAATTGACGGGGGCTGGAGGTTACGCGCTAACTCCTACACTACCATTACGCCCTTACTCTCTTAAAGGCTTCAGACGGCTCGGCTGGTCTACTTCCTGCTTGAAGTCAAGTGAAGATGTGGCATCAGAGTCCTCCTTCCTACCTATAGTGTGCGTGTGTGGGTCTATCTTCTACTAGTAGAAGCTTATTCAAGCTTGCTTGTAAGCCCTTCTAGAATAAGATTCATGTCCACATCTCTTCCTCCAAGATCCCCTAATGGAACACTGCCCTACTCTCGATGTACTGCTTATTCACCTTCTTGGGATCACAGCTTTTTTGACTTCTAAAAAAAACAAATATGATCTTTGGGTGGACACAGTGCCATTGGAAAAGTTGGTATCTTCATGGATTGAGGGGAGAAAACAGTAGCGATAGATCGAATAGTGGCAGAAACACAATTTGATAGATGAAGGTTCTGTGAGTTGCGTACCTGGAAGGAAGCAGAGGCTCGTCAACGACGGGGAGGAAGTAGGTGTTCGCTGAAGAGGGCTTCGACTGGACGAGCGAGTGGCTTAGCGAATAGGTTTGCGTGAGAGAGGTTCGCGTGATTTAGTGGAGGGCTTCGGCGGAGAGGGCTTCGCTGAAGAGGGCTCCGGCTAAGAGAGGATCGGAAGAGGGAGTTGTCGTGAGAAGCTTAGGGTTCGGCGGAGAAGCTTAGGGTTCGGCGGAGAAGCTTCGGTGGAGGGAGTTGTCGTGAGGAGAGGGCGCGAGTTAGGTTTTTGCGTGACAGAGGTTCGCGCGAGGGGTTTTTGGTGGAACTATGTTTGGCGGTTCGGGAGATTCGGGAGTGACCAAATTTTGGAAGAAAAATATTTGTGGAAGTATTATTTTTGTATAAAAAGTTTGCAAAAAATTAGGAAGGGGAGTTGTTAATTTCAATGGAAAGTGTTAAAAAAGTTTGAAGATTATTAACGGTGTATATTATATGCTATTAGAATTTTATAATATTTATTAGCAGCATGCAGTTTTACACGCTGTGATTTATATATGTATAATAATTATTAACAGTGCGCTACGTGCGCCGTTAATATTTGGTTTTAACATCGCACTTTGCACGCCGTAGAAAAGTTTATTAACAGCGTTCTATTTCTGCACGCCATCATTTATATAAATATTATATTATTGGCAGCGCACATAATTAGGTGCACCGTAAAAACTATTATTAATGGCGTGCTTTAACTGCACGCCGTTGATGAAGCGCCGCGGAAAGTCACTTTTGTTGTAGTGAGTGAGGTTTTGCTTTGAATTGGTGCAACCATCAATCAAGCAGGGGAACTATTTTATTTATTTTCTGATTTCAGTTTTTTATATTTTATTTGAATTGGTAAAGTTTACCTTTTTAGATAATTATTTATCATTCGATTTTAACTCGAAGTTAGTGTAACACCACTCAAGTTGTCGATATTTTTTTTTACCTCAAACTTTACTAATCTAAGGCCTAGTCTTGAAACATTTCTTCTCTTTTGTTCTTTTTTTTTACAAGATAATTCATATGAATATTGCAATTTATTACAATAATATTACAATTAAAATAATCTTTACTTCCCTCTAAACTTAATTCCTATTCTCCCCTTATGATCACAGCAAAAACTAGGGGTATATACCGAAAACAATTCCAAACTATTTCAATGGACGACCAAGTGCTGAGAATTTTTATCAGGAATTATTTTATGAATACCCAAATTTCTAAAAGTTGAAAACTAGTTTAGGAAAAACTAATTTGAAAATTATTGAAATTTTTTTTTGATGATCACACAGAGACATAAAGATTAGAGTAAAAATTTTGACTACAAATAAATATTTATTTTGACCCATACGAATTATTTAATTAGAAATAATAATTTTTGAAGTTTAAATACTTAAAAATAGAATCTAATATCTAAAAATCATGATAATTTTTATCAATATATAAAATTTAATGTTTATCTATAGAAAAATTAAAATTTTTATAAATGATGTCTTGATAAGTTTATATTATAAAAACATTATTTTTAGTAAATAATTCAAAATAAATCAAACAACGGTAAAAAAAAATATATAATTTTTTTAATAAAGAACATAATATTTCATCATAAAAAATGAAGACTTATAAAAATAGTTCAGTGAAATAATTTTTTATTTTTATAATATGATTTTCGTTAAAAAATTTATAAGAAATTATTTATAGTCAAAAATTTTTTGATTTTTTTTATTGATAGAAAATATTTTTTTTAAAAAAATAAAATCTAATTAATTTTTAACCGAAGGTATATGAAATAATTGATTTGATAAATTCTACTATAAGATAATTTAAACATGCAATTTTAAAAATTAAGGTAAATTAAAATTAAAATTAAAATTAAAGCATGTATAAAAATTTAAACTATGCATGATTTAAGAACCCAATATAAGTTTCTACTTATTGGATTGAATGTTAAAACACTTGAGAGAAAATTCTAACTAGTAATGGAAGACTGAATATTTGACACGTAAGAGAAAATCCTAATAGGCGTGGAGAATTAGATGTTAGACAATGACAAGATATAAGTCGTGAAAGACTAGATGTTAGAAAATGCAAGTCGTAAATGACTGAATGCTTGGTAGTGACAAGTTTAAACAAATTATCGAGGACTAAATATTTGACAATGGATGAAGTCTAGCAGTCCAAGAATTGGATACTAAGCAAGAGTGAAGTCCAAGAGGAATGAATTTTAGACGGTGGAAGTCTTTACAAGTCAAGATTGACTTAGGGCTTGACAAGTCAAAGTCTTAGTAGGTCGGAGTAGGTTGGATATTATGTAATGTGTGAAGCCCCAAAGACAAAAGGTCTCTAGGCATGGATGAAGTTTTTGTAGCATTACTAAGTTCTCACCTTGGTGTGACTGTTCGGTCAAGTGGTGAATTCAAAATCACGTAGTTATGGTTGGTAAAATTCATGGTTATATTAGCCAACTTGGATATAGAAATAGTCGACTAATAGAGGAGATAATTGATATCCTTAGAAAAGTCAACTGATGAATTTGAAAACCATAAAGTTAAGTTTTGGATGAATTCGAGTTTTGATCCGTTGATTGAGGTTGATATTAGTTGACTGATGGAGGAGTCAGCTCGACAATCGATTCAAGATTAAATGTAAACAAATAGAAGGTTTTGTAGCCGACTGAATCATTAAACCGTTGCATATTGGTCAATTGAAAATGATAATATCAACCAAAATAAGAATATGTTGATAATTGAAAATGATAATATCAATTAACTAGTGCCAAAATAAGATTATGTTGATGATTTGAGATGCAGATAAAGTTTCGACAATGGTCAGATTTTGGACATCTATAATGGAGCATTAGATTGTAAAGAAAATATCAATCGATTGATTGATAGAGTGGACAATCAACTAGACGATAACAAACAACTGACCAATTAGTGAGTTCAAATTGTGAATAGAACCCTATTCGATAGAATTGTTCTCAAATTTACTTGAAAGGATTTTTGAACTAATACTACTACATCTCAAAGCCTTTAGACAACAAACAAAAACAACCAAACTAGCAAGTTTTTACCGAGCCACATCTCTTTAGATAAAAGGGAACATTGGACACCTTACATATTTACTAGCGTTGTAGCTTTATGCAATCTATGACTGGGCTTATTATGATTGCGGATCCGTTTGTCATCTCAAGGCGTCATTTACCTACTTAAATCACTTAATTCCACATAAGATACCAATATCACAATTTCCATTTTTATCTAAATTACAGAATAAATAAGCCACCTTAAGCTCTAAGATTTCTCTACTGGTATGTATTCATTTCCTCGGCCTGAATCTTAATTTTGCAGTTTTCTGATGCAAAAACAATAGATATCGTGAATTTGACGCCAGATTGGAGGGAAATCACACTATTCCAATCCAATTTTGCAGTATAAACATAAGAATAAATATTTCCTTATAAATCATCAAGAATATATATATAAAAAAATTAGCGACTCCAGTTTCACAGTTTCATATCAGCAACACACCCACTCAACTCAACAGGCTCAACTGCATATCCGACCACCTTAATATTGTTTATTTGCCTTTTTTGGGGTACAATGTTCGAGGGGGGAAAACAATGAAGGCACAAGATATGCCGAGAAAATGTCTACAAATAAGGGGACCCGTTGATTCTACATAGCTTTCTATACAAGGATTGCCTGGAATTACAATTGGATATTAAAAGCACAGCAATGCATCTCAAAGATATATACAAGTTGAAGGCTGCCACATTTTGTCAAAGAAATTAGTGCCGTAAAGCTAATATCTCATCTCTGCTCAGCGCCACATTTTGATTCTGTACGAAAATTATCATTATTCATCATCTTCAATTGGCAGCCAAAGTTTATAACTCACAATCTTGATCATTTGACAATCATGGCAGTGATAGTGTTGTGGCTTTAGCGAACACCAGCAACAAGTAAAACAATGCATGCAGATGTTCACTCTACCCATGCAAGTCTTCATAGGAAGATTCTCCAGACGATTCACTTTGAAATGGTGTAGATTCTCTTGGGGTTGAAGGAACTGATTCACGTTGCAGCGTTAATCCTTCAGGAAAAAGAACAAATTTTTGAAGGATATTGAGATAAAGGAATTCTCAGTGTATTATATTGGACAAGTCCAGAGAAGGACAAAATTGTAACTATCACGCAAGCATGGAATATAAAACGTTGTATACTGATATCAGTCTAAGCCAAATATTGTAAAAAGCAAGAAAGCGAATCGTTAGATGGTGGATAAGGAGTACAATTCAGTATTAAATTCTGCATCATGAATCACTTAATAATGGGAACAGAAACATTTAGTAGGCCACTTGAGGTTCCACAAATTTTATCAGAAACATCTAGCATCTATGAATATTCACTAGGCGTTGGTAAACTGTCACCCAAGACTCGGGTATGAGTATCCAACACAAATGTGAATCCAAGTGTTTGGCACGGCTACTTTTAAATTTTTTTACACGTGATCAGAAAATATGAGTTGAACTAAGTATCAGTATCCTGAGTGTTGGTATCTGACATGTACATAGATGAAGAATCTGTATTAGAGTTTGCAAATGTGCATCTGAATAACAGTCGAACAATAATATTCCTAGATGAACAATATAAACTTTAGGTTGCATCATAAATAGGTGCAGTAAGAGGAAAATTGTAAAGGTGACAGTAGAGATATTGGAATTGTCAAAAAAGTATATTCCAAATTTCTAATCCTCCAGCAAAATTTAAAATCTAGGACTGGGGATAAAAGAACGCATCTCTCTCTCTCTAATTGGCAATTACATCATGTTGCATTAATACATCACAAGTGGAACATGTTAATCGTGCCAACAAAAAATCATAGGAAATAAATACAAAATTTCCAACAATTTCTATGATGAAAGATAATTTTTTCCCTCAAAATGAATTTATAAAATGTAAGATGCTATTACCTATTTTTAAAGAAGTTTTTTTTATTAAATGGGTCAAAGGTGGCCTATTTATTGTAGTGTAATATTAGTTTAATATTTCTCTCTTCTAACTGTTTTGTATCAAGTTGGTTGGCTGTATCATGTCAGACCCAATATTGCCAGCCCTACCTCTATGATAGCATGTGAACGTATTAAAGTATACAAGTACCTGAATTCTTCTGCCCTCTTGAGCGAAACTTTTTTGTATGCCGTCTTAGAAGCTTTTTAGTTGTGATCGTCAGTTGTCTGGCAAAGGGTGAGAACTCAGGATCACTTTCACTCCATTCACCATGATAATCATTTTCTGCATCACCTCTCATTCTAAGGACAAATGCTCTAGCTTTTCGTCTTTGGGAATTGAAAAGACCTTTGATGGAAGTGACAAACCCTTCATCAGCTGGCCGCTTCAACAAAGATGCAGGAAACTGATCTGATTTTCCAGTATGATCTCCATCACTGTCACTGAAATTAAGCTCAATATCAGGAACAGCATTGCCATGCACTTCTCGTTGGCTATGGGCCTTATCCTTAAATTTCTTACCCTGGAGAAAAGAAAATATTCCAACAAACATTGAATAAGGTGATATAAACTGTAATAAACAAACCAAAAAACTAATCCATCGTCAAAATAACAAATCATTTTACCAGTTTAACTAACTGAAGCTTATTAGTGACTAATATCTGGATCTTAAAAACCATTTAATGTCGAGTTTGCAATGTGAAAACCACTAATGCAGAAAAAGGAAGTCAATGATTTAGATAGTTCTGACCAAATATTCCAAAAAGATTTAAATTTTTTGTTGTTTTAATAGTTCTAATAAAGCATCTAAAAGTGATGCTATGCTGTGCACCAGTTATTGTAGTTAGAGAACTTGCCTGCATGCCAGTTACAGATTTTAAAACTCCCCAAATTATATGTTTCTTAACTCGTGAAAAGAGTCTCCTCCAAGTGCCAGTAAAATCAACACGGTGAAATGTGTCCATCAGCAGCCTCAAATCATTTACAGCAAATCGTGATCCTTCATATGTAACTTGTAACTCAACCTTTAATAAAAAGGTGAAAAAGAGATTAATGCAATCAACCATGACAAGAAACACCGTCAAATATTGTCTTATATCTCAAATGGAAGAAAATTAAAGAACCTGGCTTATCTTGATATTATGAAAGTCCATCATCTTTCGGGCTCTAGCTCTTTTCTCATCATGGGTTTTTCCAACCCTCTTTTCTTCATGAGGCAAACGGGCAGACTTAATAGCCTTACTGTCTTTTGGTCTATTTTTAGAAGCCTCGTTAGCTGTTTGCTGACTTTCTGGCACTGAGTTAATAGGACCACTCTTTGAAGAGCTATTCAGTGATTGAACTTGGAATTCAAGTTCATTAGCTCCAGATTCCAGTGTGTTTTCCTCCCAAGATTTATCAAATGAAGATGTTCGTTTAAGCTCTGGATTTGAACCACAGATCATATTTGCTTTCAAATTCTGCAACTTAGATACCTGCAAAAAGACCTCAATTTGAGAAATTAATATCTAAGCCTACTATTTTACAGTACATATACAAAGGTGAAGTTTCCAAAACCTCAACTGTGTCAATTGCTAATTGATTAGGCATACATACAATTCTAAGAGTTGATAACAAATGCGGGAGTACAATTCAGAGAAGATACACCTGGATAAAAAGTTCCAACAGAAATACCTGAGAAGTATCAGCATGAGAACCAGCAACAGAGGATCCAGTATTCCCTGATGTTAAAGTTGTTGCACTAAGTCTACCTGGTACCTCAGCTTCTCTTGTAGATTGACTAGTTGATGCTGCTTCAGGACCAGTAAAGTTTTTTCTTGGGCGCCTTGAACCAGCAGTGGTTGAAACTTTCCAAACTTCCTTTTTTCCCCATATTTTAAAAGAGAACAGTCACAAGTTATTTATGCTACTATCTTCCACGTCAAATAATGAATATTCTATTAACACAAAGCTAACCTGCCGTCTTTGTGAATCTTGTTCTTCTTCTGGGAAAAAGTAATCCCACATCATTCTGTACATTGTTTCTGTTAAATAAATCTTCAATGGATATATTTCCACCTAAAATTTGGAAATGTAAGGACAACCATATTCGATACTTGTGGTAAAGAAGAAAGTCAGCTTCTCATGTAAAGCAAGTAGAAACTAATCATAAAAGTGACCTGAACTATACAAAAAAAAAAAGAGAATATTCCCAGATCTATTTCACTATATAATGCTCCATTTTCAACAAAATTCAGAAGTTATGGTCAAAATGGACAGGAGAGAACAATGAATAAATAACAAAACTCATGACCAAAGGAACAAGGTGCTAGTCTAATTCTAGGATATACGTGTCCAAGGTGTACATACCATAGGAAGGTTTAGAGGTATAACTTGATTATCAAGACGATGGAGAAATAAAAGAGCGGTGGAAGAGGTATTTTCATCAACTTTTTAATGAAGGTTTAGGTGACCAACTTAACTTAAGTAATTTAAGTAGGTCAAATGAGCATAGAAATTTTAATTTTTATCGTAGAATTCAAGCTTCAGAAGTAAAACAAACTTTAAATGAGATGCACAATGGAAAAGCCGTCGGACCAGATGATATTCCGATAGAGGTATGGAAGTGCTTAGGAAAACAAGGTATTGAATGACTTACAAAATTATTTAACATGATATTGAAAACGAAAAAAATGCCTGATCAATGGAGGATAAGTACTCTAGTTCCCTTATATAAGAACAAGGAAGATGTACAAAATTGTGCAAACTAGTATTAGAGCTCTAGGTATTATGCCTTTGAGATTTTCCTTTTTTTGTCTTCATTGCCAAGTTTCTATTTGCTCCTTCTCGACTTTCATTGTCCATTTATTATTGGCCTTCATAGTTGGTATTTTTTCATATTCTTTAATGTTTCTAACATTGCAGAAAAACCAATCGCTCCCATTCCTTAACATTCTCTGGTATGTCTCTTTCTCATGGATTACATGCCTCAAGGACTCTAGGGTCATTGACTTAGGAACTACACTCTTGTTCTCAGCCTTATCTTCAAGGGTAATCTGACTCTATTAAGATAAGGCAGAAAATCTAGTCTTTCTTGACATATCCATCTTAGAGTCTTACTCATCTCAATTCACATCATCTTCACAAGAGCCATCCCTACGACCTGAAATGTCTCCATGAGAATCTGATCATGCACATGTCCAAAACTCAACTTCTACTCTTGAAAATGAGGTATGCACATATCCAATTTCCTCTCTCATTTCATCTAATTATGATTTACCTATTGCCTTAAGACAAGGGATAAGAGTGCACTAAATATCCAAGTTATTCATTGGCCAAATTAGTGTCCTTTCACATATTTTCATAGAAGGTTCATAGCAAATTTAAATGTCATCCCAATTCCCTATACCTTATCCAAGGCTTTATTTAATGAGAAGTGGAGAGAAGCTACGAGAATAGAGATGGAGACACTTAAGAAGAACAAAACGTGGAAAATTATAGAGTTGCCACAAAATAAAAGAGCAGTGGGATGTAAATGGGTGTTTCTTGTGAAATCCAGATCAAATGGGTCTATAGAAAGATACAAGGCAAGAAAGGTTACTAAGGGTTACACACAAACCCATGGAGTAGAGTATCAAGAAACATTTGCACCAGTGGCTAAAATGAATACAGTGAGGCTTCTATTATCCTTGGCCGCAAATTTCAATTGAGATTTACAATAGATGGTGACCTAAAGGAAGAGATATATATGGAGATTCCACCGGGCTTTGGAGGAGAGATCAAAGGGAGCAAAGTTTGCAAATTGAAAGAGGCATTATATGGACTCAAGAAACTTCAAGAGCTTGGTTAGGCAAGTTTACAAAGGTGATGCTCAATATCGGATATAAATAGAGTCAAGGTTATCATACATTATTCATCAAACACAGCTTCAGGAGGAGTTACTACTCTTCTAGTGTGTTGATGACATATTATTACCGGGAACAATGAGAAAGTAAAAGGAGGCCTTGGAAAACTATTTGGCAAAGGAATTTGAGACCAAAGACTTGGGGAGAACTTGAAATACTTCCTTGGGATAGAAGTTACTAGTCTCGGCAAGCTATCTTCATTTCCCAACAAAAGTATATGATTGATCTCTTAAAGGAAACTGATAAATTAGTGTGAAAACCTTCTTCAACTCTGATTAATCCCAATCACAAACTTGGAGAGGCGAATGATGATAGGATAGTAGACAAGGAAGGTTCCAGAAATTAGTTTGGAAGTTAATATATTTAACACACACTCGGTCGGAAGTGAGTGTGGTCAGTCAGTTTATGCATTAACCCTAAAGAAGTTCATCTATAAGCTGCAAAACGGATACTCCACTATCTGAAAGCTAATATAGAAAAAAAATATTCAAGAAAGGTGAGGAGTTTATTCTTGAAGCTTACATTGATGCAGATTATACAAGATCTCTGATTCATAGACATTCCACAAGAAGTTATTGCACGTTCCTAAGCGGTAATCTAGTCACATGGAGTTTAAAATGTGGTAGCTCAGTCAAGTGCAGAAGCAGAGTTCAAGGCTATGACTCAAGGTGTGTGTGAACTACCGCGGTTAAAGATCGCCCTTGAAGATCTTAAGATAAAGTGGATTCCAACAATAAATCGCCCATTGACATCACTCATAATCTAGGACAACATGACAAGACAAAGCACATTATGATCGATAAACACTTTAAAAAGAAATTGTACTCCCTATGTGCCTACAAAGGAGCAAATTGCAAATGTACTTACAAAAGGAATTAATGGACACAACTTCTCAACGATTATATCCAAGCTGGGAATGAATGATACATATTCATTAGCTTGAGGAGTGTTGGAAAGTTGACAACTATTTTAGGAATCCCTTGTTACGAGGAATCCTTTGATGGAAATCTCTTATCATGGAAATTCCTTGATATATGAAATCTCTTAATACGGGAACCAAATTTAAAAATAAAATATTTTAATTTATTCTTTACTAATTTTTTAGTTTTTATATATAATCAATGTACAATGTATATATATATCTACTCTTTATTATGTAATGAAAAAAAAAAGAGAATTTCATTTGACATTTCTTGACTTGGGGTTTCATTTTTTTTTCTTTTTTTTGTTATATAAGTCTCTGGTACCATATTCAAATTTTGACTTTTTTCTTCTTCCGATTAATTGCTATCATACTAGTTTACAATATAGCTAATTTAGTAATTTTCAATTATATTACCAATACATTTAATTAGAAAGAAGAAAGAGCTTCAATTGATTTGTTTCCCCTTTCTTTTTAACTATGAGTGTTGGTGTTGGTGCCAATGCCCCACAAAATTTAACCTAGAGTTTTTATGTATGACTAAGGTTAAAGTTAAGTTATTTGTGATCTAAAAAATTGTGTCATGTGTGCAGGTTACTTGACAAATGACACCTTTGGTTGGGAGCCAAGCAGTGACCAAGTCCTAGTGGAGTTAGGCAACTGAAGTCTTGATTAGGTGTTAGACATGAGCTAAGTCTTGGTTGGAACTAAGAAGATAGAAGTTCTAGCCGAAGGCTAGGTGAATTAAGTCCAAGTAGAGTCAGTTGGGAGCTGAATGATTACAGACAAAAGTCCTAGCTGGAGACTAGGTAAATCAAGTCCAAGTAGAGTCAGATGAGAGCTGAAGGCTTCGTAGACAAAAGTCTTAGCCGAAGGTTAGGTGAATCAAGTCCAGGTGCAGTTAGCTGGGAGTTGAAGGCTGGGGCAAAAAAAAGTCTAAGTGGAAGCAGCTGGAAGCTATGACTTGGCACCTCAATCTAGATGAGTTAGTGTGAGGCTGAACATCTAGACCCAAAGTACGAGTAACTTAACATTTTGTATCCTATTCATTGCATGTAAACACTCCAAGGAAGTAAAGTTCGACAGTTCTAGGCAACGGCCAGGGGCGACTGGCTCATGATAACTCTCGACGAATGAATTCAAAGGGTCCAGGAGACCGTATCGGGACAGGGTGACCATTTCCAAGCGACCGGGTGATGGCGTTATCAGCAATCCGAGCGAGTAGGGTTAAGATTAGGTTGACCCTTCTCTAGACAACTAGAGGGCTTATGAGCGATCGGAGAGCTTCGTTAACGTTATCTATAAAAGGTATAGCCACGTTAGCACTTTCCGAGCTGATCGAGTAGCCTAGGCGACCGAAGTACTATAAAGGGCTTCCAGGGAGATCTTGAAGAACACCAATTCACTATCAATCTCTTCATCTCTGCTCGTGCTCTAGTGTTCTTGTGCCTTCAGTGCTGTGAAGACAGCATGCTACCACTTGTGCTTCATTTCTGATCGGCAATACTAGAGTAACATTTTCATTTTTTTGTGTTGCCATATTGATTATATTTGTGTTTAATTTTTATATTCTTTTTCGATAAACTTTTTCCATCTTCAGAGGCTTTCTTTAAAAGGTAAATTAGAAATAAGAATTATATTTTATAATTGTCGTGTGTGTCTACACTTCTGATTGATTGATCAATTGCTTACATGCTTAACTGTTTATCTTGATTGAATCAGTCTTATTTCCACTGTGCTACTCTGTTGATTCAATTGTTTTTATTTACTATCTAATCATTAAAATTTGTAATATTATTCACCTCCCTCCTCCCTCTAGCGTCGAATTTGATCCTACAATGACAAATATTTCATTCTTACAATTGAAAATCTCTAAACATTTTATAATTTGTTGAGCTAGTAAATTCAAGAAAAACAAAAGTCAATTGTGATTCCATTGACTGTTGGGTCTAGTGGGTTTATATTACAAGCAAAGAAGCCATAAAGTAGCTAAGTGCCTAAGATAATTAACCTTGTGGAAACGAAGGTTAGGATGATAGGCAATATTAGTGTAGATGCTGATCAGCATACTTAGAAAACATGTCTCTGCGTAGTTATCTAATCAAACCAAGATGTGCAGCTTCGATGTCAAATAAAATATGGTATAACAATGGATACACTGAACACATTATGACAAGAGAAACCTGGAAAAGTTCAAGTGGTGCATTTCCATCCTTTGGAGCACCCTGCTTGGCATCCACACGAAGCATTACATTTCTGCATTGAAAATTTGGTTATTATCATTGGAAGCAAACATCAAAATATAAAAAGATAAAACAAACTTTTTATTTGCTTTTGATGATTTAATGACAATTATTTCATAAAAGAAAATACAGCTTAAAAAGTGGCAAACATCTGTAATATAGTAACTATAACAAAAACCACATACTAATGCAAAATGCAAATCTGAAAGACATGCTAGCAAGAATAGAATTTCTGGATAAATTAGTACTCTTTATTTTCACATCTAAGTCTAACAGAACACTAAGTTTGGGTTACAGTCTGAATTCCGGTCTATATCTGCTAGTTTATGTGGTCAAACATGAATCAATAATGAAGATGATCAGCTAGTGCTAGTATAGGCAGTATGAACCGTCCAATGAAGTATCAATAGGTGGGCCACCTGGTTTTTAGGCGATGACTTCTATTGTAGAATATATTATAAATATGGATAGTTTGATTAAATTTATTTGATTAAACATTATGAGCAGATTTTATTTGATTCCATAAATAAGTAGGGAAGAAGTGTATAAATAGCAATGATCCTCATGTACATAATTTAATCAAGAATTTAAGAAATACAATACTAGTTCTTCCTTTCTCTCTCCCTCAGCAAAAATTTTCATGGTATCAGAGCAGCAATCTGCCATTGAATCTATTATGTCACAAAGGCTATTTCCGGCACAATAAGCCACTGGCCATCTTTCTTCAAGTGCAGCAAATTCTCGGTGACCACAGTCTTATTCTCGCCCATTAACTACAACAAAAAACGAAAGTCATGTCAACCCCTAATTCTCTCATCGGAGTTGAAGGCTCGTATATCACTAGCCACAAACTCTACACTCTGAATTATCTTCGATGGTCGTAGTCCGTAAGGATGTATATCTCCAACATAGGGAGAGAGAATTTCCTCACCAGTAGCTCTGTCCCGCCCTCACCCATAGGCCCAAAATATAAAATCTAGAACGCTGAGAATCACATGGTGATGTCTTGGCTGATATATTCGATGACCAAAGAAGAGAAAAGTTTCTTCTCCGCCAATCTGCAAAGGATATATGGGAAGCTATGAAGGAAACGTACTCACATTCGGACAATACGTTGGATGTGAGATTCACGACCTTATACAAGGTGAGGTATCTGATACACAATATTTCAACACCCTTTCTCGCCATTGGCAACAAGTCAACATCTTTGATGTTCACCAATGGACCGGTAAAACTGACGCCGAACTCCATCAGAAAATCAATGAGAAGAGGAGGACCTTCAAGTTCTTGTATGGGTTAAACTCCTCACTGGAGAACATACGCTCAGCATTCTCAGCTTCAAACCACTGCCTAGCGTGCGTGAGGCGGTTGTTGAAGTCCGTCATGAGGAAAGCCGAAAAAAGATTATGCTGGAGCAACTACTGCTGTTGAAGCTTCTGCACTTGTGACTCATTGATTCCAGCCTGACTCAATGGTGACAGTCACGAGCCTCGACAAAATGGTGGAGACAGCCAACCGCGACATGGTTGTCCTTGGTGCGACCATTGTCACAAAGCTAAGCACACCAAAGATAAATGTTAGGTGATTCACGGGAAGCCACACAACTAGAAGCCCAAGTTGAAACGCCACCCGCGATCTCACATCACCCACAATCAGTCGTCGGAGCTCATGACAACCAACCCCTTCAGCGTTGAACAGATTGACTTACTGATGAAGATGTTGCGTGGCAGCGAGACATGGGAAGACTGAGAATCAAGTTGGGTTCTTTTCCTAGCACAGGCCCACTAAAAATCAAACCCAATTTGAAATTTCATCCCTTTGGCGAGAAAGTCCCACTACTGCCTCAGCTCATCTGGAGCCCACTGGCTATTAAACCCAAACCCATACCGAAGGTAGTTTCCCTAATACCTTAAATATAAACAGGTCTCTTAGATGAAGCAATATTGACTTAGGCGCATCGGATCACATGACGGGTGTATATCCCTCCATAATTATGTTTGATGTTGAAACAATTCCACTAGTCGTGTTGCAAATGGGCCTGTTGCAAAAATCATCGGCGTTGGTTTTGTAACGATAACACCAAATATATACTTGAAAACAATCCTTCACATTCCCACATTGAACTATAGTCTATTGTCCATAGGAAAGCTGACTTGATTGTTAAATTTTCTCCTCGAGATAAGAAAACAGGGAAGACAATTGGCAGTGTTGAATCATGCTCCAGACTCTACATTATTCATGAGACTTCACCTCATTGCGGAAATTAAACTAGCTACCACTCTACCTCTTCCAACAATAAATATGTCGAAATCATGTTATGGCACTACCGTCTTGGTCATCCAAACTTTATTTATGCTGTGAAAATGTTTCAAAACTTATTTCTTAATGAAAATGTTAGCTCTTTTCAATGTGAGTTATGTCAACTTGCTGCTCATGCCCAAGCTTAAGTTACAAACCATCTAAACTCTTTTCGCTCATTGACACTTGGGACCATCCCGTATTAAAACTCTTATGGGAAATTGTTGGTTAGTTTCATATCATACTCGCCTAACTTGGTTGTTTCTAATTAAGGATCAATCTGCAGTGAGTCACATATTTGAACAGTTCGATTCTATGATTCAAAATTAGTTTCAGACATCTATTCAGGTACACTCAAAATCGACAATGTCAAGGAATACTTTGCCTCGAATCTTGGCGCTTTTCTATCCTTAAGTGGCATCATTCACCTTAGTTCCTGCGTCGACACTCAAAAAATGGAATTGAAAGCATCTTCTCAAGATAGTTCGCTCACTCATGTTCTCTTCCAATGTACTAACAAAATTTTGGGATGATGCCGTCTCCATAGCCACCTATCATATTCTCCCTCTCGAATTCTCAATTTTCATAGTCTGGTTCAACTTCTCAAATCATACCTCCACACCAAGATAATCTCTCAAAACATTCATGCAAACGTATTTTGTTGTACATCATTCATCCACCATCCCATTCGTAGCAAACTTGATCCAAGATCCACCAAATACATTTTCCTTGGCTACTCACCATTCCAAAAAGTTACAAATGTTACTCACTTGTCACCAAGAAAACCTACAACACCATGGATGTTACTTTCTTTGAACAATAGTCATACTACTCCGGTTATGATATTCAAGAAGGGAATCTGAGTGAATATCATCATCCATCACACTATTCCGGAATCGACCATCATTCACTCTCTATCCAATCCCCTTATGTCACATCTCATTCCCTCGCATCAACTCCTCCCGCAGTGAAGCAATTTCGTGTATACACATGACAAAAGTCACATTCAACACCAATTCAAGAGTGAAAACCGGATCCAACTCCCATAGACATTCACTCAGATACGATACTCAATCATGAATCTACTTCACCCATGGATAATAACCTTGACACTCCAATTGCTTTGACAAAGGCAATTAGATCCTACACGATGCATCCCATCTCCAACTTTATTTCTTATGAAGAACTGTCCCCAAATTATCGGACGTGTGTCACCACCTTTTATAATATTTAGGTTCCAACCACCATTGATGAAGCTCTCAAACACCCTGGATAGAGAAAAAATGTTGATGAGGAAGTAAAAGTTCTACAAAAGAATGGTACATGATCTGTTTGTGAACTATCAAAGGGAAAAAAGCAATTGAATGCAAATGGATTTTTAAAGTCAAACACAAAGTTGATGGTACAATTGAAAGACTAAAAGGTACGTCTAATAGCCAAGGGATTCGCACAATCCTTTGGCATCAATTACCAAAAACCTTTGCTCCAGTGGCCAAGCTCAACACTATTAGAATCCTATTCTCTTTGGCTGCAAATAAGGACTGACATTTACACCAACTAGATGTCAAACGTCTTTTGAAATGGTGACTTGGAAGAAGTTCTCATGGAAATTGCTCCCAACCTTGGCACCCATAACAATGTATGTAAGCTTCACAAGTCATTATATGGTCTTAAGTAATCTCCCAAGGCATGGTTTCATAAGCTTGCTACATCTGTGACAAAGTATGGATATGCTCAATGTTAAGCAGATCATACCTTATTTGTGAAAATCTCTCGTGAAAGAAGATCAGCATTCTTATTATCTATATCAATGATATCATCATCACCGGTGATAATGAGAAAGAAATAGCAAATCTAAAAGCGCTTCTCACTCAAAAATTTGATATAAAAGATCTCAGGAATCCAAAATTATTCCTTGCCAGGGAAATGGCTTGATCTAACATGGAATATTTCTATCACAACAGAAATACACATTGGACCTACTAAAAGAAACAGACATGATTGGGTGAAAGCCTGATATTAGTTTCCCGTTAGTGTGGTACGTCAATTCATAAATAGTCCTCCAGAAGAACACATGAATGTTGTCTACAGAATCTTGAGATACCTCGAGTACCCCAGGCAAAGGGTTATTATTTCAAAAGAACAAAGATCAAGGTATACATGTGTACTCAGATGCAAACTGGGTTGGGATCTTCCAGAACGATTGACGTCGGGCAACTGTGCATATGTCTTGGGTAATTTAGTAACATGGAGAAGTAAAAAAGCAATCTGTGGTTGCAAGAAGCAGTGTTCAAGCGGAATTTAGAGCTCTTGCAATCAAAATTTGTGAAGGAATATGGATTGGTAGAATCCTAAAAGAACTCGGAATCATCACAGATAAAGCATTGCAAAGAATCTTGTTCACCATAGCTGAACGAGACACATAGAAATTGACAGACACTTCATTTCAGAAAACATGGCGAAAGGATCCGTGGATCTCTCATATATTCCTTCACCACATCAAATCACAAGCATACTTACAAAAGCTCTCCCAAGGATCAACTTCGAAGAACTGTGACAAGTTGGGCATGTACAATATGTACAACCCAACTTGAGGAGGAGTGTTATAGAATATATTGTAAATTTGGATAGTTTGATTTAGATTTATTTGATTATACATTATGGGCAGATTTTATTTGATTGAATTTCGTTCCATGAATAAGCAGAGAAGTGTATAAATAACAATAATCCTCATGTACATAATTTAATCAAGAATTTGAGAAATACAATACTAGTTCTTTCTCTCTTGACAAAATTCTTCAACTTCTAAGTTGTATGCATGTTCCAACAAAATATCAATAGGTTGACCACCCGATTTTAAGTAACTACTTTCGAACTTAATGTCGAACAGTACAGGCTTAATATAGTTTTGTGAATATGTGTTGCAAGTATAGGTGGTATGAACCGTCCAACGAAGTATCAATAGGTGGACCACCTGATTTTTAGGCGATAGCTTCTCAGTTGTATGCATGTTCTAACAAAATATCAATAGGTTGACCACCTGATTTTAGTTGACCACTTTGGAACTTAATATCAAACAGTACAGGCTTAATATAGTTTTGTAAATATGTATTGCATCAACTGGCGAAGGATACTTATTTAAAGCATTCCCACTTCTCATTCTCATACCTATCTTGCATACTCAAAAAATCCTTCTCTTTCAAGCTCTCATTATTTCATTATCATCCCACAGTTCCAAAACCTGATGTTGTTTAAACTACATGGCAACATGCTTGATGATTGGAGCAATACATCATGAGTCCATGAAAATGAGACCCCTATATATTATATTGCTAGAGGCATAATATGTCTCAAGCAGTGTATAAAGGTGCCACGAGATTCGACAGGCTCACTGGAAACTGAAAACTACCCAGCTATAATGAAACAAGCTAAGGGAGGACTTGTACGACCAATATGAAGGTTGCATAAATGATGTTGACAAGCTAGAAATGTCAAATAGTAGTCACCTTTTGGTGCTTCAAGAGGAGTGTTTAAGCACAGGCATGGATGGGTACAAGCTGAAATTGACATGACATTCCATCCAAGTATATGATTCCTGGTATGCATGTCTACAATAGCTTTCATGGCTATTCTTATACCAATACCCATCCTGATGAAATGTAAGGTAATTCAAATGGATTGCTTGTTTGCCACATAGTGATACAACTGCTTTAGATGCTTGGGACTGATTTCAAATTAGGCACATTGAACCTCCAAGTTATGAACTTATGATGGGCCTCAATTATTTTGGTATTTTTAATCACTCATTGTTCATATTAATATACTTGTAAAGAAACTACTATTAACTCGTAAATTATTTATGTAATTGATTT
Source organism: Zingiber officinale (assembly GCF_018446385.1). Lineage (NCBI taxonomy): Eukaryota > Viridiplantae > Streptophyta > Magnoliopsida > Zingiberales > Zingiberaceae > Zingiber > Zingiber officinale. The sequence continues at coordinate 29,959,202 of NC_055999.1, read as the reverse complement.
AGTACGAATATTTTGAACATGAAATTATAATTGATAGTGCCCGCATAGATAGCCTTGTGGTATGAATCAAATGGATGGGGCTACTTTAAAAAAATTTTATGCCACGTTTACTTCATTATCTGCTGTAGAGCAACTGAGAAAGGATCAAGATTGATGATGTCATGTTCTAGTTGATTTTGCTATTGTATCTCTCGTAAAAAACAAAGTATGTACAAAGTGATTATATACATAACAATCCTTATATTAGCTATGTTATCATAACCCATGAATATCCCATAATTTATGGAATCACATCCCATAATTTAAAGAATCGCTCCCATGATGTATGGAATAATGATCCCATAATTTATAAAATATTTTCAGACTATGTAGAGATATACATGGTTACAAAAATAATATTTCCCCACAACCCTATCAAAATTTGGTGAATAGGTGTTTATCATTTCCAGTTTGGATACAATACTTTGAAACACTGAGATCTAGTCAAAATCCATATGTTCCAGCTTGTTATTTCTTTCCTGTTTAAGCATTAGTCAGTTGCTTCATCAATTCTAGTCATTTGGTCAACAAAAACATTCTTATTGCTCACTTTTGCTTGAGCATCAGCTGATTGACCAATTGACTGATTCTTCATTCAATTAATCAACAATTTCCAATCAACTGTTCACGCCAACAAAACTTTATGTTTGTTGCCATTTTAGCATGAGTTGTTTGATCAATCGATTACGCCATCACTCAACCAGATATCCCATCAATCAATTGATGAAAACACAAACGTGGCAGAAACCAAAAACTTTGTATCAGTTGACTCATCCAAACCATCAGTTGATTGGTGCCCTGAATAGTGGCCTCCATTTAATTTCAACCATCAATCAACTATTGAGTTGATTGCCTAGTTGACTGATCTTCAGCCACTTCAAATCTTGCTTACAGACTTTCACGTTTCTAGCACTTCCTTGTGTGTCTAGTGTAGGTTGACCTCGATTCACCAAGGCTTTATCTTTGCCTAGTATCCCTACTAAGACTTCCCTTGCATAGAAACCCCATATATGTAGGACTTCATCCATTACCCAGTATCCAACCTATTAGAACTTCCATTTGTCCAGCCTCCAATGCCTAGAGTTCGCTCCTCTGGAACTTCATCCTTGCTTGAGATCCCGTTTGAACTTCATCTCTACCAAGCATCCAATTCTCTACGACTTGTTTGGACTTCCATCACCTGTTTAACAATACCTATCACGATTTCCTTCACTATCAAACATCCAATCCTCTATGTTAGAATATTGTAAACATAATAACTAAAGGTATTATTGTAATTATGTTGTATATCCTTTTCTATAGTCAATAACTCCGTGGTGTCTAATACACGATTTTCTCTTAACATGGTATCAGAGCCAAACCCTAATTTTTCCGCCACCGCCACAATTCCAACCGCCATTAGTCACGCTTGGACAGGAGAAAATCTCTCCCGATCCCTCTTCTCTCTCTCGCGTCGCCCGCTTCGGTTTCTCCGTGGTTGCCGTTGACGCTGACGTCGACCACCGCAACCAGGATCTGCTCCTCGGCCTCGAGAAAGCCGCTCCCTCTCGCATCGCCCGCAAGCACAAGCCGCTGCTTCTCCCTTGCGCGCCGCCTGCTTCTCCCTCTTGCGTCGCCCGCAAGCACAAACCGTCGCCTCCATTCCTTGCACGCTAGCAGAGGCATCTCTTTCCCGATCGTGAGCACAAGCCGCCACTGCTCTTCCTTCTGTGTGGAATATCCTTGCGCCGCAGCAACCCCTAAATTTTCTAGCGTCGATGCAGCAAACCCTAAATTTTTCAGCGCCACAGTAAACCTTAATTCTCCTGCAGTCCGACGACGGAGAGAAACTCCGTGCTTGTCTCCGAGGTGCTGCGACGTCGCCGAAGAGTCGGTCTACTGCCCTCTTTCACCGAGCTGATCAATGGCTACCTTTAGCACTCCAACGCCGGATATTTCGATCTTTACCAACCACATCACTGCACCACTCTCCTCCGAGCAGTTGGATGGTAAGAACTACTCCTCTTGGTCCTCTCTTATTGAGCTTTGGCTTGTTGGACAGGGTTATGAGACACATCTCTCTCAAACCAAAGAGGATGTCCAAGTCGTCGATCGTCCTCTGTGGAGAAAGGTTGACGCCCAGTTGTGTTGCATTATCTAAGCCACCATCCATCCATCTCTTAGGGATGCCTTCCGCACTCACAAAACCTGTAAAGATGTTTGGGCTCAACAACTCTTTACAAACAACTCTCGGCAACTATATCAAGTTTGTGAAGCTCTCACGACAATCATCAGTGCCCATCAAATTAAGGATTCAAAGCCAACTTATCTGGGTTCGATCTCTAACCTTCTTTGTGACTTTAATGAACTACTTCCACCTGCGGCCACTCCTGTTGCAGAGCTTGAAAATCGGAAGAAGTTTTTTATGTCTCTGGCTTTATATGGTCTGCCCTCAGATTATTCTCATGTTCGTAATCAGATCCTGGACAACTCCACAGAAGCTACCATAGATAGTACCTAGGTGGCTCTCCTCCATGTCCCTGCCAAAGTCTTGACATTGCCTCCTTCCGTTCCTAGTGACTCGTCAGCTTTGGTCTCTCGAAACAACAACAGACCTCCACCTCGTAAGGGTGGCAAAGGACGTCCTTGGTGTGATCATTGCTACTGAACAGGACACACAATTAATAAGTGGAGTCTACATGGTCGACCTCCTCGCGTTGCTCAGGTCGTTTAGAGTTCTATCGCTTCTTCAGCTTTCGCTGTGCAGCCGCCACTGGATCCGACCCCACAACCTTCCTATAATGACTTTCTGAAATGGTTTGAGGATCGTCAGGCTTCTGATTCCACTATTGTTGTCGCACAAGCTGTTAATTCCTTTGCTAGCATATCTTTCTCTTCAAGTCCTTGGGTTCTTGATTCTGGGACCACTGATCATGTCACTGGTAATAAATCTCTATTGTCTTCTCTCACTATTTCGGGTTATTTACCAATTATCACCATGGCCAATGGTTCCCAAATTGAGTCCAAGGGTATTGATATTGTTCATCCTTCTCCGTTTCTTTCTAATCATAATGTTTTTTTTTGTTCCCGGAGCTCCCTTTAATCTATTGTCAATAAATCAACTTACTCGGTCTCTTGATTGTGTTATTTATTTTACTAAAACGTCTATTTCCTTACAGGACCGGAGTACGGGGAGGATGATTAGCTTTGGATGTGTCTCATGGACTTTATCGGCTTCAACACCCCCTCTCTTGTTGGTTCAGCAGTGACATGCCCACTTCTAATTCATGCTCAGTTGGGACATCCAGGTATTAATAAGCTGAAACAATTACATCCTAGCCTTTCTCACTTAGAGTCTTTGTCTTGTGAGTCGTGCAGTTAGGTAAACATGTTTGTAGTTCTTTTTCTCCTCACACTGTGAGTCGGGCTACGCCCTCCTTTGCTTTGGTTCATTCTGATGTTTGAGGTCCGAGTCGTGTTTCTTCTATATTGTGATCACGATATTTTGTTACTTTTATAGACGATTTTTTCCGTTGTACATGGTTATATCTGATGAAAGAACGTTTAGAATTATTTTCTATTTTTCAATCTTTTTTTCATGAAATCAAAACTCAATTTGGTATTTCTCTTCGAACTTTGCAAAGTGATAATGCACGCGAGTATCTTTCTACTCAGTTTTGTTCCTTCTTGGCATCTCATGATGTACTGCATCGCACGTCTTGCCCTCATACCTCTCAACAGAATGAGGTTACAGAACGCAAGAATCGTCATCTCCTTGAGACTACTCGGACTTTTCTTCTCCATTCTCATGTTCCTCATCAATTTTGGGGTGATGCCATACTTATTGTGTGTTATCTCATTAATTGTATGCCTTCCTCCATTATCTAGGGTAAAATATCTCATCATATCCTCTACCCTCATCATCCTCTTCATCCTTTACCACCTTGGGTCTTTGGTTCTATATGTTTTGCTCATAATCTTGATCCTAGCATTGATAAACTCTCTCCCCGATCTCATAAGTGCGTTTTCCTTGGGTACCCACGATCTCAGAAAGGGTACAAGTGTTATTCCCCTGCTCTTCGTCTGTACATCTCTGCTGATATCATATTTTTTGATTCAGTTTCATTTTTTGGGCCTCCCGCTTCCCAGTCCGAGGTTTCTCCCTCTCCACCTGCACCAGTGACTATCTTTTGTCCTCCGGAGGCGCCACTATCATCCCCAACCTCGTCTCCTCCTTTACAGGTTTATCAACGTCGTCCTCATCCTGCTTTGCCGCCGATCGACCCTGACACTGCCGTGGACACATCTTTGGAGCCAAGTCCTTCGCCGTTTTCTCCGATCCCATCTCCTGACTCTGATATTCCTATTGCACTTCGAAAGGGTATGCGTTCCACTCGTAATCCTTCTCCTCACTAAGCTTTCTTTGAATTATCATCGTCTTTCTCTTTCCTCTTATTCTTGTCTTTCTTCCTTGTCGTCTGTTTCTCTTCCTAAGACTGCAGGTAATGTCTTTGCCCATCCAGGATAGAATCAGGCTATGCTTGATGAAATTTATGCTTTACAAAGTAGTGGGACTTGGAACCTCGTTCCTCTACCACCTAGGAAGTCAGCTGTTGGTTGTCGATGGGTGTATACGGTGAAGGTTGGTCCAGACGGTATGGTTGATAGACTTAAGGCGCGTCTCGTCGCTAAAGGCTATAGTCAGATCTTCAGATTGGATTATGAGAATACTTTTTCTCCTGTTACCAAGATGTCTTTTGTATGTCTATTCCTGTCAATTGTTGCGATTCGTCATTGGCCTCTTTATCAGTTGGACATCAAAAATGCATTCTTACATGGTGATCTGCTCGAGGAAGTCTACATGGAGCAACCTTCGTGTTTTGTTGCTCAGAGGGAGTCTTCTGGTCTTATATGTCGCATGCGAAAATCTTTATATGGCCTCAAGCAATCACCCAGAGCATGGTTCGGTAGATTTAGTACTGTAATTCAACAGTTTGGCATGACTCAGAGCAAGACTGACCATTCTGTCTTTTATCGCCACTTATCCACTTATCTACTGGTTGCATCTACGTAATGGTTTATGTTGATGATATTGCCATCACAGGTAGTGATCATCTTGGGATTTCACAGGTGAAACATCTTTTTAAACATTTCCAGACAAAGGACTTCGGCAAAGTCAAATATTTCTTGGGGATAGAAGTAGCACAGTCTAAACAGGGGATCGTCATATCCCAAAGGAAGTATGCAATGTATATTTTGGAAGAAACAAGAATGTTAAACTCAAAGACAGTCGATAACCCTATAGATCCTAATGTCAAGCTCCTGCCAAATCAGGGGGAGTCTCTTCCAGATCCTGAACGGTACAGGCGATTAATGGGAAACTAAGCTACCTTACTGTTACTCGTCCGGATATCTCATTTACGGTAAGTGTAGTAAGTCAATTTCTCAACTCTCCATGCAAAGAACATTGGGATGTTGTGACTCGCATTATTCGATATATCAGAGGCGCACCAGGAAAGGGTCTTTTGTATGCAGACAAAGGGCATACTCGAGTCATAGGGTACTCTGATGCAGATTGGGAAGAATTTCCCACTGATAGAAGATCCACTTCTGGGTTTTGTATATTTGTCGGAGGTAATCTTGTTTCTTGGAAAAGCAAAAAGCAGAATATTGTGGGAAGATTCAGTACAGAGGCATTGAGCAATAGTCATAACTAGTCAAGAGCTTATATGGCTAAAACGATTGCTTCAGGAACTTAGGTTTGGGGAGGTTACACAAATGTCACTTATATGTGACAACCAGGCTGCTGTGCATATTGCCTCAAACCTAATTTTTCATGAGGACAAAGCATATTGAAGTTGACTGTCACTTTGTTAGAGAGAAAGTCATATCAAGAGAAATATCTACTAGTTTTGTTAACTCACATGATCAACTAGCAGATATATTCACTAAGTCACTGAGTGGTTCCTGAATTGACTACATATGTAACAAGCTGGGTACATATGATCTATATTCTCCAACTTGAGGGGGAGTGTTAGAATATTGTAAACATAATAACTAGGGGTATTATTGTAATTATGTTGTATATCCTTCTCTATATAAGTTAATAACTCCGTGGTGTCTAATACACGATTTTCTCTTAACACTCTACAACCTGCCTAACATCTTATCCTCTTTGACCCATTAGGACTTCCTTCACTTGTCAAATGTCTAGTCTAACTTGACCCATTTGGACTTCGTGAATGTATCCGATCGACTTGACACATCATCTCCAACCATCAAACATGTTGCACAAATATAATGCTCTAACAATGAAACCTCAATTCATACCATAGTCAACTTTGACCAATAGTCGATTACACCAACAAAAGTTAACTTTGACTTGTTGCCATCGAAATTTCTCCCATAGTCATTGACAATTGTTTGCTAACACACCAAGACTAGGTTTCAATGTGGAACAATGTGTCTTGAATTTAGCTGAGACGACATTGAAATGTGCTGCAGAATAGAGAATCTTAATTTCTTAAAAGATATGCATGGTCCACTTGTTAATCTTAGTAGTATTTATCCAATGAATTTTGTTCATATATCATAACACGATAGGATTGCCAAATGCAACAATCAACATCTGGTTTGTTGCTTGTGCCATGATGTTCCCTATCAGATGCTTCAAACATGATTGGGACAATGTTCTTATCGCTTATTTGATTTCTCATTAATGAAGCTCCATTGTCCACTCTAGATGAGCACTCTTTCTTTTACTTTGCCATATCTCATTAGATTTTCATTGAGGATATTTTGTTCTCTGATATCAACTCAATAGGTTAAGCACTCCTTGGGGTGTTGAACTCAAAAGAGAGATCTTCATCATGACCTTCCACATCCAAATGTCTATGATACCACCTTCTTTTACTGTGCGACATATGGCCTTCAGATCAACAGACTAAAGTCTTGTATCTATTTGGCTAGGGTTGATAACACAACACTATGCAGTTGTTTTCCATTACGGGCTTTCGGGAGGGTTCCATGTTCAGGTATCTCGGGATTCCTTTGGCTGCAGAGTGGCTATGGATTTCTGATTACAGCTCACCGCTAGATTCACTAGTCCGACGGATCAATGTTTGGCCTCATAAAACACTATCTTATGCGGGCAAGGTGCAACTCATTACCTATATACTCAAGGGAGTGGAGTGTTTTTGGTTATCTATTTTACCACTTCCTATGGGTATTATTGATCGTATTTACAACATATACAGATCTTTCATGTGGACATCTAAATATCCACCAGTCTCTTGGGCAGATGTGTGTAGACCCAAGGATGAAGGCGGTTTGGGGTTTCAAGACTTACGTGCTTAGAACTTAGCTCTCTTGGCTAAAGTGTGATGGCAGATACATGCCAAGGAGGATGCGCTTTGAATAAAGTGGGTTCATCCCATTTACCTAAGGCACACGGATGTATGGTCTTGGGAGGTCATCCACACAATCCCTACTGATTAAGCAGTTGCTTCAGATACGGGACCTTGTCCTATTGGCAGCTGGGACATCGAGGGCTAGCAGATCGGTTTACTCGAGATGATGGAGTGGCTTGAGCTTATGATTTCTTTAGGCACCCTAGCACTAAGAAACCATGGGTCCGGACAATGTGAAAGCCATATTCAGTAGAGCCATGCAATTACATTTTGGATGTTGGCGCAGTGACATCTCCCCACTAGAGATAGATAAGAGTACTTGGAGGATCGGTAGTGCATCTTCTACCATCAGGTGCTAAGAGTCCCAAGAGCATCTTTTCTTTGGGTGTCCCCCTATTGCGGAGCTTTGGAGGAGGATTAAAGAATGACTTCATATGCAATAGGAGATGTCCACGTACAGACGGATGATGCGTCTTTAGGAAATACTATCAAGGGAGTAGGGTGTCAACAAAGGCCTATCACCTGGCCTTGTTTTCAATGATTTATTATGTTTGGCGAGCGAGGAAGTTTATTTAGAGAAGGGCAATTAGATATTCAGATCTCAGAAGTGTGCAAACTCATGTGTACCAATCTTTGGGAGTATACTCTGATTTGACATTACGTCAGACATAAGTAACTCGCAGGGACTAGTGGTTTGGTTGGGGTGAGTGTCATTAGATATATGAGATGGTTGATGTTGGTGATTGGGCTTGTCTAATCAAGTTTGTACCTCTTTTCTCTTTGGATTCAATATATTTTTATTTATCCCAAAAAAAAATATAACATTCCGTGTGGGAATAGGTATGCAGTTATATTCTCTTCCTTTTTTTTTCATCTTCTTTCTTCTTTCCCATCCAATTCTCTCCACCCTCACCAAACTATGAAACACGAAAACATTCAAGTCAAAGTTGAGATATTTGGCATGGCTCAAGATTTTGAACCTTAATCTGACTATCTCCTACCAAATACAATTGATTTTTATCACTATTACTGTCCTATTTTTTATCTTAAACATTTACGAGTCAACTAACCATTGATGGTTGTTTTTGGGATCCTCAACAAGTGATTTCCTTCTTCCATTTCATCACTTCACCTATGATGCCAATGCTGCCACAAGAAGTCCACTAGAGAGATTATCTCCTAAGATGTCATCTCATTTACTGATTTTTAGTTTACATCAAGATCATGCCTTAATTTTTATAAAGTCTTTCCTAGTTTATATAACAAGCTGAAAATAGTTAATATCTCTCACGTAGCTTAAATGGGAATTTTAAGAATCATTAGTTATGTGTAGTGGTCTCATAATGGGTGTTTTAACTTAATTAGGATTTAAAGATTTAGAGCAAGTTTCCTACAAAGGGAAGGATAATAACTGCCCAAACATAATTTTTTTTTCCAACTGCACTTTACCTTTGATTGGCCAGAAATCTCCTTTTTCACATAGAATAGTCAACATACCCAATAAAATCTACTTTCCCTCTTCTTGCAACAGTTATCAACATTATCAACCATTACGGCCCTAGCAGACTACTTTAATGTCCTTTTGCTACAGTACTCAATCAGGACAGAATTCGTCAATAGGTATTCATGTTCATATGATCTCACCATGTATATATGCTTCGTTGTTATCAGACTAGCAATTTATGAAAAAAAAAAAACAGCAGTGCTATTGGGATGGGATGATGCGTGCATTTTTTTCATTATCTCAACGATGCTCTGGGCGAGGGATTGTTTTCAAAAAAGAAAAATACACCTAGATAATTTGTCATATTCATATGCTGGTGGGAAGAAAACAAGAAATAGAGTATTGAAGCTCGTTCAATAGAAACAATATAGTACTATGAGGAATGAACTACAACTCAAATAGCTTGTGAGAGAATGTGACTATGTTTGCTCTCGGATGAGCACGAATTATCATGTACAGTGACAATCAAGATAATGTATTGATTCATGAACAAATATAGAAAATTGAAGCTAAGTATCAACTCATTAGAGGTGTTGCTACAATGACTAAGATCACTCCTCAACCATGAAAAAAAAACTTGCTAATTTCATTACACCACCATAGCATCTCTTATAGGTCAAATAAAACTATTCCCTTCACTTTTAACTCTAACTGAAATATCATGAGCTAAGTACAATCTATGTAATAAATAATGAAATGATATAAGATACTTTCAACCAGCATAACATAAGTGAAGCAACTAAATACTTACTTTCCCCATTCAGGAGGAGCATTCCATGCTGACAATAGCATGTTTGACTTTGCATTAGGTAGGCAATTTCTAACAACAAAGGACTTAGTAGTAAATTGAGCAACACCAATGTCCTTGTAATCCCGATCAAAATCATACATCTGATGTAACATAAAAGGAAATGGGATGTTACGATATGATAACAAAAAGTCATTGGGATATTACTATAAGGCAATAAAAGATCACCATGTTTAACTATATAACAAGTAATGCCAAATTCTATTGTTCAAAATAAGACAATAGAAAAATAAAAACAAAATCTGAACATGATTGGAAACTACACAGAACCAAACAACATTGACAATCTTAATACAAAGATGTAAACAAACTTTTAACGAAAATTGCTTGAACAATGGTTTTTCATATTACTGGGGCATCACAATGAGAAATTCATTTGAAACACATAGCAACAAGCGCTTTAGTTTGAAGATTCCACTTCACTCAAGTTACTCCTCATCAATAGATTGATTATGTGCAGTCGTCTCATAAAGAAATTAAGGATCTTTAAGTTAGATAAGGAACAGCATTAAACATCAAAGAGAAAAATGATAGGGTAGAGTTGGAATAACTTGCCATAGAAAATCACATGGTGACACACACACTCCAGCCGCTTAAGTTCAAAAAATAATAATAATAATAACAATAACTCCCATCAAGCATCAAGGCTAACATGATTTACATACCTAATTCAAGCACCTGAGTAATTAATATCTCAGAAAAAGAGTTTGCAACATTTGCATAACCAGAGCATGCCATACCCATTTTATTAATATTGGAAATCTCTAAAGCTACGGAAGTCTGCAAATACTTTTCAACCATGTTTCTTTTTCACAATTATCTCTATCACTACAGTCAGAAGGACAACTGCTCCTAACGTAATGCAGTATCAAATATGAAAACTACTTATAATACTTATCTTCCTAAAGAGAAGACAATGAACACAAACGCTGAGATTCTTTCTTCTTTGGATTGCATCGATGTTATCAAAGAGAACAGTGTAATTGATTGTAGCTAAAGAGAACTAGCAGCCTCTGATGATTTAAAATTTAAACTACTAATAATTCAGTAATTGTATTAAGAGGCAAAAATATTATAAATGTAAGGACAAACAGAATGCTTTTAACCAACAAAACCAACAGTAAAGAAAGTTGCATCATATAAAGAATTCTCCACCTTAGCAATTCAAGAGAAAACAAATGTCTGTGCGGATTAAAGTGTTTGATATAATCAAGAACAATAAAAATAACAACAAATTACTTTTGAAAATTAAACAAGATATATTTTACTCACCATTTCATCTCCTAGGATTACCAATATTCTCAAATGCATCCTTAAATTCTATAAAAGGTTTTAATGTATAAAGGGAAATAGGAGAAAAAAATTAGCAACCGTGGGATTGTAACACATAATCAGCCTCTTGCATCATTGTTATCAAAGAGGCGAACGCTGTAACTGGTTGTAACTAAAAAGAACTAGCAGCCTTGGATCATTTAAAATTTAAACCACTAATAATTAAGCTATTGGAATAAGAGGAGAACATACTACAAAGGTAAGAACAAACAGATTGCCTTTTACCAACAAAACCAATTGTAGAGGACAGTTACGTCATATAAAGCATTCTTCAGCTTAGCAACTCACAAGAAAAAAAATGTGTTGACTAAAGTGCTTGATATAGCTAGGAACAATGAAAATAACAAACAAATTACTTTTGGAAAACAAACAAAATGTTTTACTCAGCATTTTCCTAGGACTACCAATATTCTCAAATGCATCCTATAATTCTTTAACAGGTTTTAATGTATACAGAGAGAAAAGGAGAAGAAATTTAAGCAACCATGAAATTATAAAAAATAATCACCCTCTTTAATAGTTTCAGGAAAAAAATCTCTAAATACACACCATCTCATTTATCTCTGCTTCAGCAAAAGATTTTCCATCAGCAAGCATAGTCCAAACGACTTTATTGATTCTCATGGAAATCCGCATAGCACAAGATGGACTTTTGTTCTTTTCTTTCTCCATTAGACGTAGCTGTGCAGCTTTTTGCAAAGCCCTCCGCAATGCAGAAGATGCCTCTTTCCTGGACTTCTGAATACTTACCAGATCTTTGTTTAGACCTTGCACCTAATTAAATAACATATCTAAGTGACATGAAAAGGAAAATTCAGTTTCTAAATGCTAAAAACATGCTGAATCACATTTTAATCTGTTGTTGTTGTTGTTGTTATTCATCAATCAGAAGGTTGATCAGTCCACCTAAAGTTTGTATATACATACAGGACTGACAATATCATTTAGAACACAAAACACTGGTGAAATTCTTTTAGTGATATTGTTAAGTAAATTTTGGAGAACGGTATTGGATAGCATAAGGAACTACATCATTCTAATGATTGTAAAACATGTTGATTAAGATTTACCTTGAACTGAAGCCTAAAATAGTAAGATATAATAGAAATTACATTAAAGTTCTAGTTAAAGTGTTTTGAGCAGAAAATTTACCAGAATAGACTTCCCACCGGTAATCATCCACAAGTCACCACTCTTTTCTTGTGAACACAAATCAGAGTGGGAATCACCCGATAAGGTCCTAATGTCATCTAGGAGCAGCTTCCTCTCTCTTTCTGTTTTCTCAAGGTTAATTTTTGCCAATTCAACCTCTTCAACACCATCAGGAACTACCTCGTCGGCTTCTTCCTCAACATCTTCATCGTCTTCAGATGGATAGGAAAGGCTACTTCTACGAGGCCTGGTAACAACTCATGTAATTCCACTACTTTGAAGTTGAACAATGATAGTCATGTGCGACAACAAATTTTAAAGTAAAGCAATAGGAGAAAACAAAAGGCAGAAAGACAGCTAAAAACAATTTCAAGACCTTTACAAAACACATTCATTTGACTGCTAATCTCAGAAGTAAAATCAAAATAACAGCATCTTAAAACAAATAATGATTGTCATTCTAAATGAATCAGATGCAACCATAATTATTAAAATAAAAAAACGTGCATATGAAAAATAAATAAAAGTAGACAAATGGCTTCTTGAAGAAAGACAAAAAGATGATGGGTGAAGCATAATCTATGGTTCAGTCATGAATGATGTAACTGTAACAACAAAAAGAATGCACCTAAAGAAATCAAAGAAAACAATAGACCTTAAAAATCAAGACCATCAGCTTGCGATTGTGAGTGTTTAAAGGTAGTAGTCATAACAAGGTATGAATCAATGCTCATGCCACTAAGCCATGTAAGGGTGGGCAAAAAACCTGACATACTCAACCCAACAGCATCTAAATTAGCCATACAATTTGCGTGTTTTCAGTATTAGACTATTGAATATGTCAGATTTTGGTTAGGGTAGAGTTTCAGGTTTTGATATAAAATCTGGAAAACCCTAAAATTGCTTTTGATAGTTAATAACAAATAATAGCCAAATGTATGCAATATAGTAGAAATCAAAAGTTAGTAATCAATTATCTAAGGTTTAATTGCATATTTGATACTTGAAAGGACCAATAACTCAAAACAATGATAACCAAGTCTTTATCCTATTAAGTGGGATTGACTATATGGATCTTCCTACATCATTGGGTTCAATTTCCTACTATATCTTCTATATTTAAATAAAGTTTATCTTATTTTATCATTCCTAACCAAGTCTTTTTCGATATCTCTCTTCCTTGATTAATGTGTGTATTTGTCATATTTTTACATCACCTAATTGAGGCATTTATTGGTCGCATAAATATATATCCAAACCAAGGTTTAAAATTTAGACATGTGCTGAGGTTTCGGTCCCAGACAGGAACGATACAATTTTGGTATCGTATTGTGCCGTGCCGATACAGTTTTGGTATTTTTATAAAGTAAACTTGAAATAATCTCTTAAGAATATTAATTTAACTTTCTCAATTTAGAATGATCAAAAGTACACAAGATTATAAGTGTTTTATTAGAAATCATAAACTTGACAGCATACCTTTATCAAAATTTCTAAAATAAAGGACAAATATTATTTCTTAGATAGATCAAATAGAAACATTCTAAGACAAAAATATATATTTCATATGTTTAGAAAGTAAAAATCTTAAAAGTAAAAAAGACAAATATGTAATATTCATGGATCAAATTTTCAAATTAATTCTAAAATAAAAATATATTATCTATAATAAATATATAAATTAACACAAAGATGTTATTTTATATATAATAATTATATAAAATAATTATTTATTCATTTAATTAATTTAAATAGTAAAAAAATATCAATTAAACAGAATATAAATTTAATTTATTAGAATTTTTTAGAATATTAGAATATAAATCTGAATTATAAGTTTTTTAAAATTTTAAATGAAATTTTAAATAATAAAAAATATTAAAATATAAGTCAGAGTTATTATATATTTTTTAGAATTTTTAAATGAAATTTAAAATAATAAAAAATATTAAAATATAAATCAGAATTATTCTAAATTTTTAAAAAATAATTTTTTAGAATATTAATTTAAAAAAAATAATTTTAAATATATTTGTGAATAGGGGAAAATTATACCTCGCCGCTCTTCTATCGCGAACATGCGTGATGCACGCTGAAATCATTGCACGCGGTCTGCCGGTTTCGTCCGCGCGACAAAATGGTAAAAATCGTCCGTACCTAGTGGCACAGCACGACATTTCATTCCTTGGTCTAGACCATCTTAAACGTGTCGCTCAAAATTTCCTTCAATAGGTGCAACTCTCATTTTCTCTCTAATGTTCTCATTTCGTATACTATCCATACTCGTATGTCTGCATATCTATCTTAACATTCTCATCTTTGCAATTTTCATCTTTGCAACTCTCATCTCATGCTAATGTGCTTCATGGCACAACATTCATATAGCATAACAAATCTAACCATCATTTTATAAAACTTTCCTTTAAACTTTTTAGAGGTATCTTATGATCACACAGAAGAGCTGACGACCTCCTCCATTTCAATTATCCTAATTGTATCCTATATAAAACATCTCTATCAACCCCTCTATCCTCTTGCAAAAACCGCTCGTAAATGCTTTTAGCTTTAATGAAAGGAAACTTATCATCTCTCCTCTTAACAATTGTCTTGCTACATCTACTACTATTAAACTTAAATTTTATATATTTTGTCATTACTCTATTACTCTACTAATCCTAAAATGTCTAAATTGTAATGTTTTTCGCTAAGAGTCAAGCCATCACATATCTCATCAACTAAAACAATATCATTTGCAAACATGCACCCTTGTAATTATTCTTGGATGTGTCCAGGGAGTTCATCACTTGATTTAGTTTGGATGGTTAAAATATTTAACTCACTTGTAGCAAATTCTCCATCATGGTCAGTCCCAAGCCCAGATAAAGGAGGGGGTTACATTAAGTTGTCGGCCAATATTAAAACCTACACAAATATTATGTATGGATCCATCGCTTTTAAGTTTGTAATTCTGTTTATTTTCCAGTTTGATTTAGTCCTTTTAGGTGTAGGAATCTTTCTTAGCATATTTTAGTGTCTTCGACACCAACTTCCCTCATGTTAATTAACTTTTGCATAATAAAATACCACTTCATGAATTCACATTCTATGTGTCATGATTTATTTCACTTTTTAAAAGTGTTTACCACTCATGTTACTATAAAAGTGAGTTCAAACTTCTATGCGAGTTTTGATTCATTAATGTTGCATTAGGAATTAGGAGAGAAAATCATGACTAAATATAACAGCAACAGATTCAATCTCGATGTAGACACTTCAGAGAAGAAAAATTACATAGGAATATATTGGAAAACAGAAGCATAAGAGAAATGGCTACACAAAGGAAGAGTTTATTGTGTTAGTGAAAAGAATGTCCATCTTATAATGGTTCACAAGGAATCAATTTGTTTGTCATTTTCTAACATGTATTATGACCAAATAATTATGTTTAGAAACACAAGTAAATATATAATTTGTTTCAGCTGGAACAATTTCTTGTGGATGTAAGTTTTGATTTTCGTTTTTCTAAAAGATGCTTACTTATGCAACACAATCAAATGTCTTGTGGAAAGATTTAAGGCATTCAAGAGAAACTTTGTGTGGTTTTTAGTGAATAGGTGCTTGCCCAAGCACCTTTCAGTAATGATCAGTTGAATAAAGTCAATAAGCTTCATTGATGGATAAAATGAGCAGGCAAAATAACCAAAGAGAAACAATTATCTGATGAATCAAAGCATTGCACTGACAAAACAAAGTTAAGAACCTCACTTTGGAAGCCTGGCAAACAGGAGATTGCTGAGAACATCCAGCATCACCTGAAACTGACGTGATGTCATAGTTGCAGTGATATTAGGAGAATTAAAGGATAGCTCTTTTAGAGGCTTCACCTGGATTCCCAACAAGAATGGACATTTATCATATATTCACCAAAAAAGAATTGAAGACGAACTATTTTGATTCTCAAATATAACTATTTTGAAGGTAGTGTTGGATGCACTCAAATCTTACTTTCAAATCTGCAGTTCCACCCTTATGCCTAGTGTACCTGAAGTACATTTCACATGGCATAAATACCCTTTCCAGCAAAGCACCCGTCCTTTTTACTTTCAGTGAGCTTCGGAGAATCTTCGGTAGCCATTGAAGTCCAGCACCAGGATCAACATCAGTAGGTGCAACATGCGCTTGAACATGTTCCAGCATCACTGAAAGCTCTGCTCGCTTCCAAGTCATTTCAGGTTGGAATTCTGGAATTTTAATATTGCTAGTTCCAAGAGCTTGCTTTATCATCTCATACCCATGGAGAACTGAATGAAATGAACGAGCTAAAACACGGCCACTGGCAGCAGCAAGAAGAAATCTACCCTGAAGATAAAGAAACAATGAGCTATTGCTATAGGATACATAATTATCATCTTGGTTAATAAATATCTAATTGGTGTAGATATGAGATAATTTTTAATTATAGATTACATATGCTGAGCCTATTCTATAGTTAGTGAACTGAACTGGCATGACAAAACTTGTTATATTTTACTCTAGCATCTAAAACTATAACTATAAAAAAATATCACCAATATTAACTCCTCAATGGTTTTTAATTTTTTAATTCCATTGTAGTAATAATCTCTGCTAAGTCATAATTATTCCTATATTCACTGACTAATATGCAGATTAGTAGTAGAATCAAAAACTCAAAAAAATCACATTCTTTTTTACTGTAAGACAAAGGAATATTTATAGATAAAGTGATAGAAGATCCTTATATTTTAAGTAGGCTTTCAACCTTAAATATGTTAAGTTTCACCTATGAGCTATATCACAAGGAAGATGCCATATCCATATATTGCACTAAATATTAACCAAACGAACCATTTAAGTATTAGGATTATTTTTGCATGGAGGGATTGAGAAATGTCTTAAATAGAATCAAATAGGATGGTTGAAATAGAGGAAATCATCTAGTGTTCTTTATGGTCGTAAAGTACCTTTATGACATAAAAAAAAGTTTTGCAAAAAGACGATCGATGAGAGTTGCAGAGAAGAAAATGTTAAAGTGGATATGCGGAAAAACAAGAATGGGTAGGATAAGAAATGAAAACATTAGAAATAAAAGTCAAGATTGCAACTATTGAGAAAAAACTGGGAGACACCTTTAATATGGAATGGACATATACTTAAACGACCAATAAATATTACAGTTAAACAATATAAAATTATGACAAATATGTAGATCAAACGAGATAGAGGAAGACCAAACAAAATTTGATGCAACAATACCAATAAAATAAGATAACATTTATTTAAATATAAATTATGATATAGGAAGGGATAAAATCCAATGGCATAGAATGATTCATATAGCCGACCCCACCTAGTGAGATAAGGTTGAGTTGTTGTATTGACGAAGCATTGTAGAGTAATAGTAAACACTTAAAACTACTATTTTTTTTACTAAAAACCCATCACTTAGTCAATGTGATGTGTAACAAATATAAGAAAAAGAATTATGACTACTAATCCAATCAAATGTCAATGCAATTCTAAATAAAAAATTATGCAAAAAAAAGAGATTTATTTTAAAATCTTAAAAAAAATAATAATGGGGGAAAATCATGGTTTAAAATCTCATACCATGTCGAGTGGCATAGTCAAAATGTATTATTTTGATAAATTACCGAAACTCCATACCACTCGACATAGGTGATCTCTCTGTGTCATTGTGTAACAAATGTCGTTTAAGCATTGTCTCATACCAACATTTGACACCCCTTAGCATACTACAACAAGCATTAAAATGAATTGAAATAATATTAACTATTTTTTTAAAGCTTATGGCATGCAATATAATGTCAATTATATAGTTTTTTCTTCTCATCTTTTTTTTTCTTGGTTTCCTTCTTCTTTCATCTCAATTTGCAATTGGTATCATATATCATAACACTATCATTGCAGTCAAAGACGGATATTCCATGGCAAGAGATTTTAAGCCTTAGGCCAAATTGCATTGTGTCTATAAATCGTGAATATGTCCTCATAAATATTTAAAATTTGATACTCAACTAAAAAAACATTATTTAGACTTCACTATATATTTAACAAATCATTTTTTGGCACCACTTCAGTTTGAAAAAACAAATATATTAAGATTGTCACAATTATGAGAAAATCTAGATTAAGCAACAATAATTATATTTGGAGTGGTAAAAAAGGTGGTATGTTCCCCTCAAAGATTTGCAATATAAACCTTCTTTTATATCTAATATTGGGCTCTTTTTTAATCATTCTGAAAATGATGTTGAATGATTCTCAAAGAGGGCTTATTCACTTCCGTGTCACTTAAGGAAGTACTATTATCTCAAGGATCAACAGCCCTCCTACTATTTCGTCATTTTTAAGTTAGTTAACAGCCTGCTGAGCAGGTTGATCATCCCTGAATATTCAGGATCTCTTGGATTTGATTTATTTGCTCTTAGGATAAATTTAAATCGTTAAAATTCCATAATGCAGACGTTCCAACCATTCTTTCAAAAAGATGAAGACGAAACTAAATTAAATCCAAAAATGCAATTATGAATAAAAATGAAATATTGAAAACTAAAAAAATACACCAAAAGAAGAGTGAATCATGTTTATGATAGTTAGGGCACACTACTGATAATGATAGGTATATAATATATCAAAATAATATTTAGAATGAAATTACAAGACATTAAGGGAAAATAAAATATCAGAGAAATAGTTTCTGAATTTTGAGAGAATAAGAAATGAACATAACGAGTACGAGTGAGAATTTATGTTTGGATGAGAGATGAAAGGTAAAGGAGGGTATTTAAAGGAAATTTTCAAGAATTTTTTTTATAATTTTTTTATTTTTATGGATAATTTCGTAAAATTCTAGCCAAATAACCATAATGCCATAAAATTTTTAATTTTGTTTTACTGTTATATTGGTATACTAGTAGTTTGGCTCCATGATTATGGGTCAGATACAAGCATGTGTCATGCCTAATTGACTATGAATCAGTCGTGTCAAGCCCAACACACCATCCAAGGCACTGCCATCAGGCTCCAACTTGGACTACCATCATGTTCATCCAGTTTAGGGTTAAGTTATTCTAATCCATGACTATTTTATGCAAAACCATGAGATTCCCAACCTGGCTGTCATGCCAAGCTATAATTTACTATACTTATCAAATAGCCAATTGCTGTTACAACATTATTAAAATCGCCAATATGGGTCCCAAGCCAGAATGAAAATGGTTGAGTTAAGTTAGGTAGCCAACAACATCAAATTAAAGCAAATGTTCTAATAATAGATCCATCAAACTATTATGCTAATACTAGATTATTTTCCGGAATAAACACATTGTAGGGTTTGACTGCAATGTCTCGGACTACTACATCTACATGAGAACTTCAGTATAATATTAAATATACAAAAATTCTCACACTATAGATTGGATATGAACAAACATTACAAAAATATTGATTGTCTTATATTTGGAACATGGAATATATGACCACTCATTGGAAAAGCAATAGAAATAGAATTAATATTTTGCATTTATGAGAGACAATGAATAGGAGAGAAAACAAAGATGATAGAGAACTCAGATTTTAAGTTATAGTATAGATAAAAGAGTAAAATAAGAAATAGAATAGTTATTGTTGTGGATAGTTTGTTAAAATATGTAGTAATAATAGTTAGAAAGGGGGATAGAATTATAACTCTCAAAATAATAGTGACGAAAGAAACTATTAATATAATTAGCAAATATGCACCTTAAATAGGATTAGATGCAAACACCAAATATTGATTTTAAGAAGACCTAGATGAGGTAGTACAAAAAATATTCCATCAAACAAGATAATTTCAATAGGAGAAGATTTAAATAAGCACGCAAGAGTAAGAAGGAATATGATAGGGTGCATAGGGTTATGATTTTGGAACAAGAAATGAAGAAAAAACTATATTAGATTTTATGATAGCATATAAACTTATAATAGTGAATACATTTTTTAAGAAAAGAGAACACTTAGTTACATTAAAAAGGGAAACAAAAAGTCAGAAATTGACTTTCTTATGGTTGGAAAAAAGTATAAAAAGATATGTAAAGATTGCAAGGTTAATAGTTTAAATATGCGCTTCAAGCATAGTATCAATAGAAGAAAGATGTCCACGACTCCTAAAATTAAATGGTAGAAGTTAAAGGATGGGAAACAAAATATATTTAAGGAGTAGAAGCATAACTATTAGGAGAAATACATGACAACTTGAATACAATATGAGATAGGATGACATTAAATGGGAAAATGGTGAGTCGAAAGGGCGTGCACTATTAAGTAAAGAATCTTAATGGCAGAATAAGAAAATACAAAAGAAAGTGAAGAAAAAAAGAGACATCATAACTAAAGCAAGAAAAAGGAAGACAGATTTTACCCAAATAAGATTCATTAAAGATGAATACAATATGGTACTAGTGAATGATGAAGTAAAATAAAAGAGCAAAGAAAAAAGTATTTTCATCAACTTTTTAATGAAATTTGGTTGATGAACTTAACTTGCAAATTTTAAGTAGGCAAAGGAGTATAAAAATTTAATTTTTACGGTAAATTCAAACTTCAAAAGTAGAAGTTTTAAATGAAATGCAAAATAAAAAAGTGGTTGGATTGAAAAGTATAAAAGTACTTAGGGAAGCAAGGTATTGAATGACTTATGAAGTTATTTAACCTAATATTGAAAAAAAAGTGTCTAATCAGAGGAGGATAAGTACTCTAGTCCACTATAAAAAATCGACGAAAATTTACAAAATTGTGTGAATTATAGGGCATTAAACTAATGAGTCGTTCCATGAAACTTAAAAAAAAAATGATTGAAAAAATTAAAGAATGAGATCACAGTGATGAAAAATCAATTTAAAAATTATCAATAATAGAAGTTATACATCTTCAGACAATTAATTAAAAAATATCGAGAAAAAAACTTGTACATGGTATTCATAGACTAAGAAAAAACTCTATTATGTGGAGAATTCTATAAAAGAAAGGTGTTAGCATAACGTATGTTGAAATAATTAAGGATATGTATGAGAATATAATACAAGAGTGAAAACTTTAGGCGGATTAACCGAAGTGTTTCCTATAAAGATAGGGTTGGATAAAGGATCAGCTTTAAATCTCTATCTTTTTATATTAATCAGGAATGAACTCACTAAGACATTACCATGTTACATGTTATTTGCAAATAATATTGTTTTGATAGATGAGACAAGTGAAAAAGTCAAAACTAAGCTCGAATCTGAACGAAAGATTTTAGGCTTAATAAAGTAAAGACAAAATATATAGAATTTAAGTTTAGTAATATTAGATATAGCAAGGCAATAATTAAGATAAAAAATAACAAGTTCTATGTAATTGTGAGCTTTAAGTATTTAAAATCATTCTGCAAAAGGATGGAGGAGATGAGAGATGTCTTATATAAAATATAAACAGGACGATTGAAATGGAGAGCATCAAGTATTCTTTGTGATCGTAAAATTCCTCTAAAACTTCAAGAAGTTCTACAAAACGACAATTAGACCTGCTATGTTATATGAAGCGGAATGTTAGGTTATGCACACAAGTAGAAGATAAGAGTCGCAAAAATGAGGATGTTAAAATAGATGTATGGGCATACGAGGGTGAATAGGATAAGAAATGAGAATATTAGATAGAAAATCAGAGTTGTTTTGAGAGACACATTTAAGATGATACGAACATATACTTAGACAAACAATAAATTCTCCAATTAAGCGATGTGAAACTATAATAAATATGCACATTTAACGAGAAAGAGGAAGATTAAAAAAGGCTTAGTTAGCAACGATAAAATAAGATAAAATTTATTTAAATATAGATTGTGATATAGTAGGGGACAGAATCTAATAGCATATGAGCATCCATATAGTCGACCCCACCTATTCGGATAAAACTTGATTGTTGTTGCAATATGCTATAAAATCACTATTTAGGTATTAGTAATTATTCGTATCATATTATATAATGGTGTTGTATAATTTATATAGGGAGTCTACATCACAGTTCACAAATGAACAAAGCAGATTGGGATCTCCTTTATCTCTACTTTCTCTTTTACCCAATTTACATCTTCCTCCACTCATATAAAACCAACGGAATTCTCTTTGCAAAGAACATCAACTCCATCAAGGAAGCGGCAAATGAAGAGAGGAACTATATAAAGGGGTTTAGAGGATTAAGAATAGTAGGGGTGAGATGTGAACCAGTGATTGAGTGGGGAGGGGATTACTTTTTTTATTCTTCTCCAAATTCATAAGTTTGACTAAGTTTCTCTTTCGCCAAATTTTATACTACCCTTTTATTGTTGGGTGTTTTGTGCATGGGACACAGGGAGAGAGGAGAGAGGAGAGAGGAGAGAGGAGAGAGGAAAGAGGAAAGAGGAATTTAAAGATGAGTCTTGGGTCGAACTTTGACTTAAACTCAATTAGTTTTAGTCATGAGTCACATCTTATTTGAATTTGATCTCGATGAGAAATCAGCCAATTTTGAAAACCATCAATTCCTCCCAACCATCACTCATTCGATCAATTTACCACAAGAACCCTACTAAATCAGAGAATATATTCAGTTTTCCAACAAGCTCTGAAAACTAATCCTTGATTAAGTCGGAACGGGGTTGAATCATTAAGATTCTGATCCAACTCTGAGCAATCAGTACAGGAATCAGCCAACTTTTAAAACCATTACTATAACTGTTTCCTACTGACCCATTTGACAGGAAATAATATAGAAGAAAACTAATATTAAAAAAATAATTGAATCAATGCTTGAAATAAAGGAAGTAAAGAGATCTGATGCATTTCCCATCCTACACAGGACTTTTGGAATGTTGATTTAAACAAACAAAGTCAAATCTGCTTACATTAGCTTCCTCAGAATGAAGATTGAATTGAGGCTGAATGACATTAACCATAAAATGGCGTGTCCCTTCCTCCTCTGGATCATCAATCTGCCCAGGCTTTACTGGTGGTGGATAGTAATACCAAATGGTTAGAGAAACATAAACGTGTATGTAATAGCAAAGGCTTTCAAAACATAGAGATGATTTTTTTTGAGAAACAGGGTCAATGTTTCTTCTCAAAACTAGTATTTCTAAAGATACAGAAATAGCTCCAAATGAATTGAAATAATAATTTTTCATGTAAAGTTTTGAGATAAGAAAAGAGCGCAAATGTGCATAGTTAAACAATAAATGAATCAATTACCAATTCTTGGAGTGCCAAGTTATGCAGTTACTCAAGCATATCTACAACAAGAGATTAGCTCTTTTGAACTCACCATTTACATCAGATTGTATGCATTCAGCTTTGGCTGAAGAAGAACCTAATGAATTTGATTCAGATGTTTCAGCTTGTTTAGAAGCAGAACTGCCAGCATGTATTGCAGAAGTAGAGGAGACTAAGATGTCACCACGAGGATCTTCAGGTTCATCTCTCTTCTGTTGTTCCTCAATTAATTTCCTCTGTGCATATTGACGAGAGGGAGAAGGCTTGGGAGCTTCAAAGACTTTAGATATTCCACCTACCCAGGACCAGACAGCATCTCGGTTTTCAAGTGTCCAAAGGAGCTTGAGGCCGTATACAAATATCCGTTGGCAATTGTCAGCTATTACAACGTTAAACCCATCATCATCACTTGGATCTGATTGTGTGTGATCACTCTCACTACCATTTTCGAACTCCGACCTAACATAGGTCATCTCAAGATTTTTTCTTCCAGCTTCTTGCCATGCCAATAATCTTTCAGGATCAGCCTTAGGTGCTTGCCTTCTTATTGTGAAATAATCAGAATACAAAAGAAAACCATCATCCCTACTTCTTTCCGTAAAATTATGTGGCTGGCTGCATTTATCATTGACTTTACCTGTCATTGAAGCTCTCTTAGTTGCTTGAATCTCATGAACTGCAGATGAACTACAATCTCTATCTAAGTAGGCTTTCAGCATGTGAAGGTCAAGTCCTCGGTAGACAAGATCAAGAGGATCACGCTTGCATTCAAAGGTGTATAGCTGCTTTCCACGACTGTAGCATAATTCGTATTTCAATTTTGACATTTTAAAAGTTAAACCAATTGCAGGATCATCATCGCCTAAAGGCATATGCTTGATGCAAGAAGGTGTGGAATCAAGACGAAGACATAATTCGGTCATAACCTTGTCTAGAGACAAGTTACCAGATCTGGAAGCTCTTGGGATTCCAAATCGAGGCCATCTGGAGAAAGAACGTAGCTTATATGGGGGGTTATAATTTAGGCTCCACCATTTAAATACCCATGCTAAGTCATGGGCTCCTAGATTCATAAGCGGGGAGTCAATGTTCTCCAACTGTTGTGAAGTCTCATAGATGGCCTGATCTAGCATCATGTTGTCTCCAGGATTTCCATCCTGCAGCAAAGGTCTTAGAGAGAAATTCCATCTTAACGAAAGAGAAGTTGACCGGAATGGATCAAATACTTTTTCACGTGGGTTCATCTCCTTAGGTAGTGCATGTAAATAATGATTCAGGGGAGTTCCAGACTTGCAGTAGTCTTGTTAAAATACAACACAATCTTTCCATGGATATAGTATCTCATATCATCCCACCATGGTAAACTACGTTCCTTTTTAGGCAGTTGACTCTCTAGAACTAAATTTGTAGCAGTTGAATCATTTGAGGAATTATGATAATTTAAATGAGAATTCTGGCTTCTGGTGCTTAGATTAGCCCTCCTTAGAGCTACTGTAAATGCATAGCTTATATCAGCAAATACTGGCTCATATCCCACTCCAAAAGATACTTCACCTTTCTGAAAGTATATAGGCAAGTTAGAGTACATTTTCATTGGTGGAGTTGTTCCACTAGCTGAGCGGAGCATGCGCACTCTTCTCCATCTCCCAATGAATACATCTTGATGTCTTTGGGGTTGGAAACAAGTTGCCTGTGACCCAAAGGAAAAGAGAACAATTCTATCAAGTTCAGCATTGTACATAAAGAGATGTAGAGCAATAGCTACTCCATGAATGAGAGCATTAATAAATAATTCAAGTTCAGCATTCTTCTTAATCAAACTTTCATCAACCAAAAGTGTCCATTTATAAATAGTGCACGTTGTAAAGTTATAACAAGTAAGCTCATACATCACTAATGACAAAAGATGATGCATTGGAGATGCTGCTTGGTATAGGTTTAAGTTATAGAAAGCACACTAGACACACTAATCTATAGTCCAAACATAACTACACTAAGATGGATCTTTTTATCACAGGGACATAATTACTATATCCTATTTTTAAAAACTCATCATAATCAATCTTCCTATGCTTCATTATCGGTTAGTTCCAAACTCAACAGAACAATCATTCACAAAGTTTTACTTTTCCTGCTCTCCCTATTCACAACTAATTGTTCACCCAATAAATGTAGAAATACCCCAACATCATTGATATTTAGTCATAAAAATGCATTGAATGTCCAGGTGGGTTCTCCAGTCTATCTCGTCATCTTTCAAGACAAGTTCCAACAAAATCACATATCATCATGCAATATGTGGGACTAGTACCTATCTATCTTGTCATCTTTCAGGCGACTTCCAAAAAAATCACTTGTCATTTCAATAAGTGGGGACTATACAATGCTAATGATGAGTGTTTTATGCCATAACTTTTCATTTAAAGTTCAACTGTCATTTAATTAACATTAACTACTGCCTCCAGCTTCCGCGAAGTACGTAGGAGTACACAAGGCTAATTATATATACATCCATATTCTGAACCAATTCATTTTAACAGAATTCTTTTACCAGAAAAACTTAGTTAAATGAATATAGAGTATAAACCAGTAAACAACTACAAGTTAAGAGAATAACAACAAAAGAGAAGTGCTGCCACATTGGACATGGATCATGGCACTGCTTATTATTTTTTTAAAAAATATGGTTTTAATAAAAGACTGGATTGTAAAACCTAAATATAAGAAAAGAACCTTCAGAGAAACTACAGAAATATACTTGCAAACAGATGGCACTTCAATGAAACCATGTTAATTATCATCAAATGAAACACAGGAAAAGAGAGATCATTAATTCAATCAAACAGAACAATCCAAACAATAAAAATAAAATGAATTGAAAGACCTGAAAAGAGAGATCAACTATGCAATTAAACAGATTGATTTAATCAATAAATAGAAAAATGACTTGAAATGCAACCTGTTGAGCAAGCACAACACGCCCCTTACATTTGCCCAAACTTCCAGAAAATAGAGGATATGTATAGTCTCTAAGCTGAGCAATCAAAGTACCAGCATGTACATCAATATCTCTTCCATAGAGCCTGGAGAATGGTATATCATTAGACAAGCAGACTGGATCAATATCTTTTATGAACTCAACCATTCCAGCATCACCTCCTTCAATTCTGGTCAAAGTTACATCCAACTCAGTAGCACAAAGTGATAGAAGTGAAGATCTACGACTACTCATTTGGAAACCAGATTGTAAATCTCTTGAGCATGCACCAGATCCTTCTGCATGGACAATCTTCTGACATGCCTGGTAGTAAGATTTGAATGTTTGCCTGTGTATGTCATCCTTCAACCTCTTAATAGCTGAAAAATCATTCAAATCAAACTCAATTCCATTATGGATAGCTTTTTGGAATTTGAAATCACTTTTGTCCCCATTCCCCATAACCCTGTTGCAAGAAGACAGAATCTCATCAAGAAACTTCATGCGCACAGCTTCCTCGCACACTTCATTTCTCAACAAGAAGTAATGCTCATCAAGCCAGCCCTGAATTGGTTCTTCTTCAATTTCTGCTGAGAATTTCCGTATGACAAATCGAACAGAACCAAATTTTGTTGATTTGAATTTTGTAGTCTTTGAACTATCCTTCTTAGTAGGAAAAATCTTACTTGTTTTAGCTGTACTAATAAGCTTCAAACCCCGAAACATATCCTCAATAGAATCCTCTATAGCACGTAACTGTAGCCGGTAGGGCATACAAATATGCACATCTAGTCCTTGAATGACCCAATCCCTTGTCACACTATATTGTGCCTTAGCATCATGTGTGTTACCTGGTGGAACTGGAATACATGAAATCTGCATTCGGCTGCTTTTCAACACCCTGGCGCCATTGAAACTAAGCATAAAGCCTTCAAGTAATACACCTATCCTAGCATTCTCTGAAAAGATAGACTGTACCTGAATTTCTGTTTCCACACCATCTGCAACTTCAGCAGATACTCTTAACATCTCCACATCAACAGCAAAAATTGACTCTTGTTTACCAAGTAGCTTTTCAGCTCGAATTTTATCTTTCATAGAAACCTTTTCAAATTCCAATTCTTTCACTCTATCAGCCAACACCTTTACCTCATTGTCAGAGTGTTGGATCTTGCTATTATTTAATAAAAGCTTAACGCGAGCAAAAATTTCGTATACTGCCAAATGAGCATCAGGTTCCCATCTAGTAGTAATATCAGTTGCACTAAATAGGGAGCAAACAGAAACATCAGTAAGACCACCAGAACGACGCACAAACTTTGCATTTTGCATATCAAACAAAGTCACTTTACTACCAGGTTTATGGCCTTCAGTAAATTCCATATAAAAAGATCTAGCTCTCTCTAATTCCATCTGTGTTGATTCCTTTTCTTTGTTTACACATAAACTAAACTGCAAGATATCAAGAGATGTTGAGAATTTGAGGATCTTACTGTTATTTGGGAATGTTGAAATAATATTTGCTACACGTGGCATCCCACCTTCTGATGTACTAATTACTACATGGCCGCCATGTGAACCAAAATTCACACGTTTTGGATCTGCTACAACAGCATCTTCAATAGCCATTTCACCATGATAGCATATTGAGCATTTTTCAAGATTCAGTTTCATTATTCGTGTTCCTTTTGCTGACTTTTTGCTAGAGTATGCAACCTTAAAGTCTGTAGCCCTTTTATTAGAAGATGATAAGGTTTTGATCAGTGTTCTATATGACATTAAGTTGTATACAAGAGACTCAATATGCTGAAAGCCAAAGTTTATTCCCATACCACTTATATCAGCTGAAAATACCAACATCCACCTAGTTAGACCTTGTTGTTCTTTGGATTCAATTTCCTTTTGACCCCAATCTAGACTTAGTCGTGCAATGTGCATTAAAGAACCTGAATTAGTTTCTACTCCAAACAAGTTCTCCTTCAAACACTCCTGGTATTCATCTTCCATGTGCAATTGTAGCTCACCGAGTTCCATGTGGACTTGTATCCCCTTACATGCTATGTTGTTCGCAAATAAATGTGAAGACTGTGAACAACCCTGCATAGAGTACAAATGGTTTGAAAGAGAACAAGTTTGATATAAATATGCCCCTGTCAGGCACACCAGCACTAGGAAAAAAGGCCTAGGCAATCCTAGGTTCTCATAGTCAGTCATGTAGTTATACAAAGATGAAAGATAGAAAAAATAACATATTCTCATAATCAATGAGATAATTATCCAAACATACAAAATAGCAAACTAAAATTGACTAACTAAAACATCATGCTGAAAGATGTTCTATTTGTGAAGAAATTGAAAATTAACAGCATTACAAAATTTATATAAAAGAAAAAAGTATGACAAGAATTTTAGAAATTCAAACAAAAGGATAAATTACTATAAGTGCGAAAATATTAGTGGCCTGAACAACAAACAAAGAAAACAAAAAAAAAAAAAAATTCCGATGCCTAAAAAATAAGACATTGAGAAGAAGAAAGTTAATTTAGCATTCTGGAAAACTGTCTGACCACAGTAAATCAACGCATAATAGACTTGAACAATGCAATTATGTGGTCCCTATCAGGAGTACTTGTATCATGGAGACCCAGTCAAGGAAAATTATATCTTATTTTAATTAAGAGAGAATATGTGATTGCATCATTTACTAGTGATCACAAAATAAATCCTCAGCCTCCAAGCCAATAAAATACTTTTAGGTTAGCCGATATCAGTAGAAAACAAGTCCCAACCAGAACTTTAAGAAGCAAGCTATTTGGACAAGATATTCTACTTTAGAAAGAAAAAGAAAAAACTAAGGACCTGAATAAGTAGCATGCAACAACAGACTCACTTTTCTGCAGGAAGGAAATAGTTTAGAAACAACATAAAAATAAAGCAGACAACCAAAATGGTAGATATGCAATTTCAGAAACAGAAAGCAAAAGTTTCATGTGGAGAACTAAAAACAATGCATGATCAGGAACCATCAGACATGCATTCATACTTATCTGAGCTAGAAGTATTTCTGTCAAAGTTAACGGAACATAAAATTAGCAGCTGGTCCTCATGTTTTTCAGGCTAATTTGTGTGCAACAAAATGAACGGAAGGGCGAGAGTTGTTTTTCTCAAATTATCTCCAAAAAAATTGAACAAAATCAATACCCACCTTTATATCCCTAGGTGTTCATAAGAAACACAACATTGAGGATAAGCAGAGCCTATACACATAATCAGGAGAAAATATATCATATTAGGAACTTAGTATTAAGGATAAGCAGAAAAAGATATATTGATGGAGTAATATCATTGATAAAAATGAAATAGTCTTACTAATACCTTATACTAATAATATTCAGCAATCTTTCTAACAAAAGCAGCTTTCACATTTTCTTCTTATTATGGCCAACTTACATGATATAGCGGCAGTCCTGTAACACTATAAAGGGCAATAGTCATCTCTGGGGCTGAAACAGTACATGTCCACATGATTGATTTAACATGATTTGTTTGAGAGTTTTCATGTCGAGAATTATCCTTCCCAAGGCTAAAACTTTTCTTTTTGGACATTAGGAGTTGCAACCATGGTTTTAATCTGCTAATAATGAGATTGCACTGGGTACCACCAAGTTTCACATCAATCTCAACTCTGATAGGTAGAAGCCGCTGAGACCAGAAACAAACTTCCACGTTATGCTCCGTGTTAAAAGAATAAACAAAGGCATATAGCATATATATCCAGTTGTACAAGTTAAATTTGCAACAGATAAAAAGAGAGAAAATTTACCTTGACATCAAAACACAAAAAACAGCAAAGAAAAGAATTCTATATGCAGGTATTGTGGTAGTGAAAATAAAAAAGAATAAAGCAGATAAAGGTCTACTCATAAGTTTACTTGGCCTTTATACAAAATGTAAAGAAAAAGGGGCTACCAAGCACAATAGGTTCATGAATGTGGTACAAGATGATATAAGCAACACTAGAGAAGCCAGATAAACTTTAAATTTCAAAGTGAGAATACAAAAAAACATGGAGAATTGAAATGAAAATGGTACCAACTCATCATTCAGCTTTCAACTCAATGGATCTCATTTTCCTTTAATTACTGATGTGATGACTTAAGTTTAAGTATCATATCATAATCCTGATGGCGATCTTTCCAACAGTCATCCCATCTGTACCTTATGGCAGGATAAATGAGCATGTTTACCATCTAATATTGAAAAATATATAAGCAACCCCTCTCCATTGTTTAAAATAGGTTAATATCTAAATATAGATTTGAGGTTGTTTCAAATACAATCACTTTTTTCGATTTTGCTCGATTCTGTACTCACAAATCTGTTTCAAGTGTACCATGAATCAATTTACAAAAACTGTATGGTTCCGCCCAGTATGGTCAGTTTTTATAGATTTGTGTAGGGACTAGCAGGGAGTAACTGGATCACCTAGATTTGAGTGGTCCACCAGAATTGGATGTACTGAGGGTGATACGCTGCCCATTTGGCTCATAAACCCCACCCAGACGATCCCTCATTCTCACTAACACTTATTTTTAGACTGAATTATCTCCATAAATCTCTTCCATGACATTCAAGCTTATATTGTCAATCACGCATGGCAACATGCCATTCAACTAGATAGCCACTATAATTGAAAGTAGAAACACTTAAGATATGTATCATTTTGTAGGCCACTAAGCTAATCAGACAAGACCCTGTTGATAACCACTTAGGCTTCAACAAATGTCATAAAATATTGCAACAAGTTTGCTATCCTTGACCAAATTCCAACTCAACATTTGAATCAATTTTAGAATAGGTGAAACAAAAAGTGCAAAGATAAGCAACTGGCATGTATATTTAAATTCTTCAGTTGTAACATTCTTGATTTTAAACAGACTGATATTTTTCAAAAACAAAAAATAGCATTATATTTTAATCATGCTTATCAATATCTTTACCACCTTGTTGAGAATGAGAAAATGCTATATTCTATATGATAGCAACAATTGAGCGAGACTAAATTCAACAACAAAAAACATAAATGAAGAATGTTTGTTATGTGAGGCTTCTGATAGTTCCAAATTGATGGTAATATCTTTACATCATGATACAAAACCAGATATATATTCAAAAAAAAAATCATCATTTATGCCTAACAGTAATTTGTTAGTCTAAATTATTAGCTAAAGCATAATCTTCCAATGAATGGTGGCCGAAGTTTTGGAATCATGTTGAACTTCAGATCAACGTGAGAAAGTTGGTCACAAAAATAATCTCTTAGGAGCAGTAGCTAAAGCATAATCAAATTTTTTTTGTACAGGAGCTTAGCCGAAGATGGTTTATGTCAAGCTACCACAAGGAAATCAACTTGTGTTTCTTTTTTTCAAGTAGACAGAAGATAAAAACAGGACTAGTGCTACATCCAAATGGAGGGAGGGAGGTTGGAGAGAAAGGAGTGCAAGAAAAAGAGGGAGGGGAAGAAAAGATGAAAATTTTCATCTTTACCCTCATGTTCCCTCTGTTTAGACAAAGACGGTCAACATCTGACGGTAGTCTGACCATGGGTCAGCAATGGTTGGCAGTGGTTCAACGATTGGATCCAATGGTGATTGAAGTCCAGCCATGACCCGTTAACAATGTGTGATGATCTTGGTGGTCAAATTTGACAATCAGCAGTGGTTTGATGGTTAATCTGGTGGCAAAATGATGGTTTGTCAGCAATTGACCATGACTGGCAATGGTTTGACGGAGGTTGTTGATGGCTGATGATGATGATCAATTGTCTTCTGTCAATGATAGTCTAACGGTGGCTTGGCATATGTTGGTGATTAGTGGTCGGTGATGAAGAAAGGATATATATTGCTCTTTTAGCATTTTTTTCTTACTCTTCTTCCAATCCGCCCATACTTAGGCAGGAGAGGTCAAAGGATCCTTCCTTAGTTCCATCCAAATAGATAGATGCTCTTCATTCCTAACCCTCTCCCCCTCCATTTTCATTTCGGCTCCCTTCGCTGCCTAAATAATAAATTGGTATTCCATATATTGATAGCACATAAATCATGAAGCTAAACGAACCTCGGAGAAAGGTGGTGGTAAATGGATCTAAGAAGAAACACTAGATAGTCTTATTTATTAAATATCAGGATCAAACTAGGCCTTAGTACTTCTTTATGTGTCCCTTTATATCAATGTCAATCATTGACACTCCAACATCAACACTTTGAGTGAATACTTGACACTCTTATTAATCACTCGTAAGAATTTTGCAGAACAATTATGTCACACTTAGATCCACAATCATGTCGGACATTTGTACTATAGTTTGAGTGCCATGGGGACCAGGATATTCTTGCACTGTTAACATCAACCTTATGCATCCTATTCCAATGCTCTTCATGACTCTATCTCAGTTGCAATGCTCTTAAGTCTCAACATCCATCCTAACCAAATGATCAACCAACATCTTGGCCAAAGCAACGAAAAGGCCAGCTATTAAAGAGGGTGATAGACCCTTGAAAGATATTATGTGAAAGATTGCATGGAAATAGAGATACATAGCCCTTTAAATGGTACAATATGATGGATGAGACACAAAGGTGATAGTGACATCCATAGCAGTGCTAGCGCAAAAGGTAGAAAAGATGATATAGATGATGTGAAAGGTCACAAAGAACATATAAGTTATTTCAATCAACCATCCTCACAGCCCAAACCAATGATCATTGAGCAAAACTTCACCATGTTGCAAGCAAGGCTAACTAAGAAAAGGATTGAAAATAAATTTATATGAATAAGATGGGATGAATGCACCATGTGAATATCAAGCCAAAGTTTAAGTGAGTATGGAACTACCTTATGAGATCAATCACACCAGATATGATTTCTCATATGCAGATCTAGTTGCATACCTAATGCATGTTGTAATCTTAAACATGGTTTAAAATTGACCCGTATTGGAGCTTCAATCTCGGATCAGAACGATACGGTTTCCGTACCATATCATACCGTACCGATATGATTTCGGTAATTTTTAAATATAAAATATATTAACTAATAATAAAAAAAATTAACCTAAATATTTTAAAAAATAAAAAAAGCATATAATAATAATAATAATTTTTTTAAAATATGAAAACTCAACGACTCCGCGACACACCAGCACCTCCGCAACCTTGTGGCGCCACGATGTCAGTGTAGATAGAACGACAAATTTCATCTGTTTCACCCCGCACAATACGAAATTTTCAACCATGGTTCTAAATGGATTATACCAATTCGAGTAATTTAGTTAGATAGAGATAATTTGTCCATTCAAATGGGTATAGTTGGTTTGCAACAAATGTTGATGGACTCCTTTGTGCTGGACAGATCTACCAAAATTCATATTATGCATAACCTCCATTAAATGTTTAATACTTGGGCTTCTACAATTTTTCCATTATAAAGTATGAGTTATTGTAGTTCAATCCCTACTTCTGTTAAACTGGACATCTAAACATTTATTTCTAACATTGTAAGGTTTAGAGGATGTTTTGAATAAAAAAATATAGACAAATACAAGTTGGCAAAAGGCGACTGCGCTCACCGAGCGCCCCTGCAAATCTGTCCCAGGTCAACATGGAGGAGGTACATCACGGGTGGCTACTAGCCCTTGGAATAGTGACTGGCACATGAGGGAGACATTTACCTCAGCTATACTGAGATTCAAACCTCAGGCATTAAGTTGGCAGCACCTCATGCGCTAGCCATTAAACCATCCTGAGGGGACAATAGAGGCAAATACAAGATGTTATAGCTGATTGATAGAATCTACCAAAATTCATATTATCCATAACCTCCATTAAATGTATACTTGGGCTTCTACAATCATCTAAACATTTATTTCTAACGTTGTAAGGTTTAGAGAATGTTTTGAATAAAACATAAAGGCAAATACAAGATGTTATAGCTGATTGATTGGCCTCTTAAGGATTAATATTTTTAACATAAAATCACCCGTAGTCTAATGGACATTGAAATTGAAATCATCAATTACCATCAATCATCAAACATTAACAAATTGAAATTAAACTCGTTGATGACCATCAATCATAAAATGTTTGTGAATCAATATGAACTATGTTTTGTTCCAAAGATTGATCTGTTATTGCTCTTGATGATTTGTCAAACGAGCACATATCCTGTAGCGCACAACACCATACCATATTGTTAACTGTGAGCTGATCCAAATTGGATGTCTAATTGGCCTAGTCAAAAACTCTCAATTTTGGACGTACAAATTATTAAATATTGTTGGTAATTTTATGTCCATATGATTTGTATTAGCAATTTTGGATGATATCTGGCTACAATTAACACAAATTTGAATGTTTGTGCAGGGAATTGAGGTAAAATCAAGGGGAAAATATATCATATTTGAAAAAATCCAATAGTTATGATGCAATTTTGGATATTAACCATACTAACTTCAAGAATCAGGCAGAAGGCAAGTGCCTTACCTCAAGAAGCCTTCCCAAATTTGTTCAACAAGTTTTCAACCCACTTTTAAGGGAAAAGTTGTTTTCATTTCTTTCAGAATAAGCATAAACAGTGAAGGGAATTAAATTATCTAAATTCAGATGATGGCAAAAGTTCTGTTAATATGTAAGTGACCACAATAGGAAGCCCAAGATTTTATATGTAGGAAAATTTTAATTTTACTAAAAATTACCAATGCAGAATGCTCCTCAAGTTTTGAGAGATTCTATATCACCATCCCAGAGGTTATAAAAATATTGCATTTAACACTTTCTGACCTCTGCACCTTACTATGACTAATCAAACAAATTGTCAAAGGCAAAACTTAACCTCGTGTGGCTTTAAATGGTCCATTTGGCATGAATTGATTGTTGACCAGAGCCAATAGACTTAGGAGTGAAGGAGTGGTCAAATGCAATGGCTATTAAGCATTGGGGATAAAAGGGAATCTCATGAAGTTTGAGTGGCTTCTTTAAAAAAATGGTAAAACCATTGGTTAATAAAAAATTTCACTTATATGTATGCCTGAAAGAATCACACTTAGGAAGAGAGCTTCATAGAAAAGCAGGTTAAGATCACATCACTGAGCAAGCAATGAAAATAAGTAGAATATGGAATCAAATGTCAGGGGCTTACTTCATCCGGAACATCCAAAGATGTGACAATAGCAACTTTCATAATCTCCATGATTGAACTAGTCCCTTCATTTAATAACTGAAATAATAGTAGTCTTAATTACTTGAACAATTTGAATAAAGATGGAATGCATATTACCAAAATTACAACTCATGAGTACATGAATTTCGCTGAAAACCACTTGAACATCAAAATGTGATGTAGTCTCCCCTGATTCCTCATGTAGCTGTGATTTACTGCTGCTCAGATGTATGCCCCTTACATTATTCTCAATCATGATATCTTTTCCTCTGTGCATAAACTTCACATCAAGTTTTGGCATACTGAAGCTAACCTTCCAAAATGCAAATAGGTCTTGTTAAGAGTCAAGTTGATCCTAATCTACACTAGGCATTATTACAATAGAATCAATTGTAATAAAATAATTCACAACTTCCTCTACCACAGGAAACTTAATCTCGTCCAATCTTTCCAAAGGAAATATTGAAAGGAACCAACAGAGTTTATCCAGGTCAGAGGATCAAAGAAAAAAAAATCACATCGGTATAAAGTTCAAAAGCATGTAAAGCGATGGTAGCTGAAACAGAAAAACAATAGCAAGCATCAACTATATGTTATCATTAACTTACAACCTGTCTATTTCAATTGAAAATGTAAAACAAATTATCATCTATGTTCGGCTAAAAGTAGTACTTCTCATTTGAAAGAGAAAAAAACAATTAAATCAAATCACCCACCTGATATGAGTGGTAATATTAATTGGTACAAGATTCTTAAACCCGGAGCATCCAGCATTATATGGTCATCAAATGTACCAACCAATCAGAAAGTAAATGTTGACATACCACATGGCATGAACTACAAATTTAATCTGGCCATGCCGACATAATAAAAAAAGGTTTAATTTTGTTGAATGTCCTTAGTTGTGCTGTATGGAAGCATGTCGCAAGATAATTGATGACCACTCAAAAACTAAAAGATAATAATAAATACCAAGATATCAAGGCAATGACTTAAGGGATCTGCTGAAGAATTGTGTCAGACAACTTTCCTGCACTAGCACATCAGAAAAAAGCCTCTTCCTAATATGAACTGGATTAATCATGGGAATGGCTGGCTTCTCCCTTTGACCTATACCGGTGTAAAAACTGATCTTCAAGCAAAAGGATAATTGTGAAACACAAAATTAAGAGCTAAAACATGCCCCTATTGAGAGAAATATGCATCTCATCTCTATTCTGTGCATTACATGCTCCCACTACTCTATTACTAACAGCTACACACAACAGTTATATAGGGAAAAAAACATATCTACTCTATTACTAACAGCTACATACAACAGTTAATATAGAAAAAAAAAACATATAAGAGCATCACTGACCACTACTTTTGTGCAACTACTTCACACAACCAAATAGTAGACTACAACAATGCATACTAGATATAAAGTGACTGACTAGTGTTTTAATGCAACTACACAGCCATCCCCTCCTTTCTTTGGCTTTTCTACTACAATGTTGACAGCATTTCCACATCAACATTGTGCTTATCCCCACATGAAAGAAACCACTCCTTAAATTGAATGGTGTAAAATATATAAAATAATGAAAAGATAGAGAGGAAGGACGGCAATAAAATTATCCTTTAAGTAATCTCCTTGAATGGATTTAAATGAAGAGGAAATATATCATTTTTTTATAATAAACAATTATCAATTAGCTTTTGGCACAAATTTGGGCGGATAAATTATGAAGGGCGGATACTTAAATTTACCTCTTTAAACTTCTATCCTCCATCTTT
This sequence comes from Zingiber officinale, assembly GCF_018446385.1. Taxonomy (NCBI): domain Eukaryota; kingdom Viridiplantae; phylum Streptophyta; class Magnoliopsida; order Zingiberales; family Zingiberaceae; genus Zingiber; species Zingiber officinale. The sequence continues at coordinate 29,921,704 of NC_055999.1, read as the reverse complement.
TCGTTACAAAGGAAACAAAGAAATAGAGGATCCATCCTTTGACTTATCTCTTGTTTTGAATCAATCCACTGACCTATCATTTCAAGGAGATAGATCAGTAAGACTCATTTTGGGAATTGCACACACATGGTCGTGCTGGGCATTTTAAGAAAGGGTCAAGCCCTCGTTTTAAATAAAAGTTTATTGGTCATCCTTGAGATGTGACATTGTTAGAATTACATGTGTAATCAGCCACAGGAACCAAATAGAATTTGGGTATGCAAGGTGGTTATTATAAATGGACATCATGACCAGAGTCAACTGTTTTGAATTGTTTTGGATCAAAATGTGAAACAGCTTATTCGACGTCTGATTCAAAATGAGATATAAGAACAGTGTTGCAGGTATCATTTTATAAATCCATTTTAAACTCTCATCAATGACTAAAAAGGCGCTTGCATAGTAATTTGGGGTCAAAAATAACCTCCTAACCACCACTCTTCATCTTCTGTAGCTCCTACACCTCGGTTCCAACCTTTCCCAACCTAGCTACCTTTCCCATTTGAGGAATTTGAGTCTATGTCTGGAGATCCTCTGGTTCCTTATGTGAATCATGAAAATGAGAAGAGAAGAAAAAGGAGAATAGTGAAGAAATGTTATAAATTGTTGTTGAGAAGCTAGCATACTGATGAGGAAACGAGGCAGAATCAAGGTAGCAACAACAAGGTCGAAGGCACAACTCGTTGAAGTAATCAAAAATCACAATAGACCGATCAGGCGAGGAAAATCTTGAAAGGGGAAGGGGATAGGAGCAACAGCAATTGCCACACACTCAGGGATAGGAGAACACATTTGCTGCAAGATGGGGAAGGGGCAGAGGTAAAAGCTGATTAAAATAAATTATATAACTAATATTAATCAATTTTATAACTCAAAAATTAAAATATTGTAAATACAGTTTAAAAAATTTTGTAGTCATATGGAATTAATTCTGTATCAGCATCAATAATTATGTCTTAATCTGCAATAAACTAATATTTATTACATCCTGTTGATTATTAAATACTATTTTTTCAATAAAAACTATATTCTTTACAAATACTCTAATTTAATAATATTAATTTGTAATTACTCTATTAATCAACACTGTATTTTAATAAATAATAATAAAAACTACTATATTGAATCAATGAATAATTTTAAATAATTAATGTATTAATTGATCAAAATTATAAGCAATATTGTTTAATCCTCTAAATTAGGAAAAATGCTAGTGTGTAGATTTATAATAGATAGAGTTGGAGTTAATGTATGAATTTTATTTTCTAAATTATTTAACTTTTTAAAATAATATTTTGATATTTGTGCAAAGAGGTTTTGATGTTTATACAGAGGGTTTAAGTTATCTTTGCATTGTATATTTGTTATGTGCTTGAGTGTGCAGGCTTTATAGGACACACATGGAGCCCGCAGGACTTGTAACTCAACAAGGTTAAGGTCATGTTAGATGATGACTTAGTGTGGCCAAGGCGATACATTAAAGGGCTTGGAGGTCAGTGGAGATTGAAGAAAGTTACACGAAGCCATTGAGGGACTGCAAAATAAAAGCACTAAGGTGTGTCGGAGAGGCTCTAGAGTATAACTTAACATGGCCAAGTTAGTAGCTTAGTAGCTCGAAGTTCGTAGAGATCAAAGAAGGGCGAAGAAGGAAAGAATGAGACATCTGAGGGACTGCATGATCAGGAGTAATGGTAGTGTCGATATCAGTCGGCGGAGGCACAGTACGCAGGTGAGGCATGAAAAATGACACATCCGAGGGGCAAGTACCCTGATGGGAGATGGTTGTGGTGGCGAAGTTAAGCTGCAAAGGTAAAATCTGATGAGTTGTGAGAGTTGAGTGGCTTGTACACAGAGTGAGGGTAAAATCTCAATTTAGGCATAAGACTCGATCATATTCAGGCGGTTCCAGTTGACTAAAGTTGACTTTAATGAATAAGAGGATTGAATTGACTAAGGAGACAACTAGTGTGGTCGGCAAACAACTCATAGCTTAGTTGACTAGGCAGTCGACTCAACTAAGCTACGATCAGTTGACTAATGCTACATAAGGAAAGCTTGAAGGAGTCATTGATTACACTACAATAGGTGGATTATCACAAGGCTATTGTGATCAAGTCGGCTGATGGTAAAATCTAATTGGCCTAAGTAGTCATTGGCAGACTCAAGCTAAATTGATTAAGGAACTAGTTGACTGATAGGTGGATCCAATTGACTGACTGGCGACAAATTAGCTTAGAGCAAATGAAATAAAAAGTGGTTGAAGACAATAAAAGGGAGCTCAATGGAAGCTTCAAGGTTGGCAAAATAGAGTTAGTCAAATTTTATTAGAGTTTCTCCATGATCTTTAGCCTTCCCTCTTGTATTTTCTTGTAAACCTTGTATGTTGTAAGAGGGTTGTAAGAGGTTTCTCCAAGAGAAGGAGAAAGATAGTGGCTTCTTGAGAATGACTCACTAATGAATCATAAGTCGTGCAATAGAAAGAAGGGTTCCGAACTACATAAATGAAGGTGTTAGCAATTGTGATGTGCTTGTTTTAATGTTTCTTTTTTTTCAACTGCACTAATCTTGTATGATCTTGCTAAATTTGTATCAAGAGGAGATTAGGATTGCAATTGCAAGTATAATTGCTGCTTACTCACCCACATCTAGCTTCTGGTCATCTCACATCTAGGTATCAACAATGTGTACATATGCAACTAGCAACAAAATAACAAGCAGTATGATTCAGAATAGAAACACGTGTGTAGCTTAAGGAATTGATTCCACTAACATTATTTTATATTGTGATATTATTGAACATGAAGATGGGATCACACATCTCAAACAACAACTTGCTAACGGATACTCGCATGTCCCAGAGTGTTCAAAATTTCATCAAGAAATTCCACATAGAATGAAAGAGAAACTTTGATGCCAAAAAGAATGTCAAATACCAACAGAAACAACATAAGAGTTTGGTAGGAAAGCTTCTAAGGATCCTATCTATTCAAAGTCATGGCAATCATATCGCACATGACCCAACTGCTCTTGTGCCACCTGAAAAAAATATGATTATGAGCAACAAATGTGTACAATTGTTGCTACTAGAAAAATCTCAATTAGTGCTAGTGGAAGTGATTCAAACTGTTGAACCAATATTAAGGAGGACAAATATTCGTATTTCCTCATCATGAGGTGGTATTGGTAATTTCTTTCCTTCTACTCCATAAAGGCATACGGTAAATATTAGCAATATTGATCTAATGGCCTTCCCAAACCATGCTAACAAGTAGACCAGAATTAATATGCCAACGCAAAGGAGAAGAAATCCATCTATCATTAAAAAAAAATCATTTCAATCAAATACCACCAAATGCAACAAATAATAAGTATGACATCTAACTATGATTGCATATAAAATTGTTAGTATTTACTTAGATGAATAAGTAGAGGAAACCAAGACGTAACTCATCAGCCAAAAAACAATGAAACCTCTGTGGAGTTATGTTGATGTGTGATAGCTAGAAATATAATATTTCACAAATTTGTTAATGCAATTAAAGAATCCCATGAGACATCTTATACATATAGCCTAAGGAATAGTATCGCTCAAGAGATAGGTGCCAAACATATAATGCAAGTAGTCACAAACAACAGTGTTAACTTTAAAAAGATAAAAGTTGTTGGAGCAAGATCATCTGACAATGTTTTGAATATCAAGAGCAACATTCTGTATTGATTTGATGATAACGGAGATAGGTAAACATTGATATAGTAAAAAAGGTACTTAAAAGAAAATAATCCCTTCAGAGGCATATTACACAAAAGTAAAAATGATAATCCCTTCAGAAGATGCAAACCTTTTCAGGAAAAGCAAAAATATGCCTCTTTGTGGAAGGGGTGGACTTGTGTTTTTCAGATATTTCGGAAATCATAGCTGATGTAGCACCCTCAGTTGCAGTGTCATATGGCAGTTCCAGATTTTTATCTTTCCTTTTAAAGAGATCTTCATTAACATTAACTGAAACATCTCCACATACCATGTCCAGATCGCTGACTTTGATACCTTTCTCCCTATGTCAAACACACAAATATGAGTCCTGTGTTTATCACACGATTGAGTGTTGGTTTTCATTATAGAATGTTAATATTCACAAATATTTTGAAGAACAAGTGTACGATATTTGGTATCTTCAAAATATCCTAGGTAAACTTTGTAACATAGTTATATAACAACTTATTTTGGAACTGGCATATGTTAATGTAATGTTTTTTAAGTCGCATGTTTAGCCTAGAAATCTAAAGTTCACAGCAAGCAGCTCTACAACTCATGAAACATAAAAGAATAGGAATTGGACTGTAACAGTGTGTTTATTTATCATAGACTGTCAGTGTTAAAATCAAGTTAATATTGAGTAACCTATATACCAGATAAATTAGGTAACTGACAAAGGCGAATAACTTGCTTAAAGTAGGACATACCTGTCGTGACCAAAATCACAAGCCACTGACAAGTCCTCACATACAAAAGAGTTCTTCTCCATAACAGAAGAAAATGATTGTTCATCTTGCAAACATTCCTTTTGATTAGAAGTTAAAGTATTATCAACACTGAGAAATGGATCACCTAAATGAATCATAAATGGTACAAGGTGCAATTTCACACGAAGAATCTGATTTGGTTCTTCTCTAGAAATGTCCAACTTAAGTTCTTTGACTTCAATGATTGCTTTTGGCACCTATACCATTTGAAAATCAGAACCACAAAACCATATTAGCCCCCCTATATGGACAAAAATAAATAAAAATTTTAAGAAAAAAATAAGAAACCTGTTTGTATCAACGAAATATATAAATTCTAGCAAAACTTTACCATTAGTTTCTAGTAAGTAACTTCATGTAGGACACAAAGTCAATGAAAAATCATCTTCATGATTGAACAGCAATATAAATTCAATTGGTGAATGTGGTAGATTCAATTGAGGGATATGATTAATGAAAGCGATCTGACCCTAAATAGTTGTAATTAACAAGGCTGGTTAATGTTGATGTCAATGTTGTGCATGCAGAAGCATTTCCAGTAATGAAGCAATGTATTCAACTTCTAAGCTGAACTATCTTATGATGAAACTGCTACTTACTCTAATAATAGTTAAATGAATAATCTAATACACCTAAATTTAGACAAAATTAGATCTTCCAACAAAGAGGGACAGCTACACTCATTTGTCACCTAAAGACTATATTATCCATACAAGACTAAACTTAGATATTCTAAGTTTCTAAGGCCCGTATAAATATTTAATCTAAAGATCATGATGAAACTGGAACATCCTACAAATAGAAAACAAGACTGGTAAAGGGTCCATTTGTTTCTCGAAAAATCTTTTTCTGGAAAACTTTTTCTTCATTTTCCACTGTTTGGAGCACCATAAATTCATAGCCAACTGTCAATGGACAAGAAGAGGGTTTTCTCTGTGTGTAACTTTAGCTCAAAATGAATGGAATCACTTTGCCAAAACCTACTTGATCTCTCTCATTTCCTTTCTCCCTCTATTTTACTTCCCTCTTGCCTGTCTACCTCATGCCACAAGCCGTCAGTGCCAGATACTTTCCGCCATTCACATCTTCTCCCATGAACACTCATCAACCAAATGCAACAACTCCCATTGAGCATTGGTGCCATGACAACACCTCCTAGCTCCCACGGATGTCAGCAACATCTCCAGCATCAGTTCCTCAACTCGTGGAGCATTGATGGTACATCTGTTGATCGGTCATAACTCCCATGGGGGATTGGTGACACCTAAAGAGTTGGTGGCATCTCCCACAGAGGAATGGCAACACCCCAAAAAGGATGGCATCTACGACATCATTTCCTTAACGATCAACACTAGGAATTGCTTCAACAACGAGGGATAGTTGTTCTTGCTCAAGACACCCATAGTGTTGGTTGCCTGAGTGCATTTAAGGGCCAAAATAAGCACATTTAAGATGGGAGGCTCAGCAGTCGCATTATGACCAAGATTGGCAGCAAGGAAGCATTCTAGGGTGACAAAGAAAAGTTTGAGGTTGTGGCACTGCAAGGATGGGACAACTTTATGGGTTTAAGAGGCTAGAATGTTTTGTCATGTACCACCAAACAAGGGGAAAAATGGTTCCCAATAAAAGTTTCCTTTGTGAAAATTTTCCTAGGAAAACATGTTACCCATAGAAATTATTTTCTGCAAAACAAACAAACCCTACATCACTCGATAAAAACACAATATTATTGCAGCATCTGGTAGTTAAACACTTCATCTACCCCTATCCATGTTGAATACCGACAGTCAAGCAACAACACTCCAAGGGACACTCAATATCCTATTCACCTTTTGTACAAAATTTTAAAAATAATTGTGACAAATATTTACATCCACACTTGTGTCAAAACACTCATATCCAAGTCAAAGTAATAAAGGTTAAGTATAATCTTCATTCATAAATACCCCTCCAACCACAAATTTTATGGAAAACTAAAGTTTGAGAATATGGAGAAATCGTGAATTAAAAAAAAACAAAAGACAGATTACAGTTAGGATTTTAATATCTAGTCTTCGACATAAAAATATGTTGAAATCACATGGCAAAATATGATATTAATTTAAGATACAAGGAGAAAATGTTAAAAGGAGAGCAGATTAAATCTTGACCTTTACTTTAGATAAGGCAAAAAAGAAGATACTAGAAGGGAACAATGACTAATATATCTATTGAGATTGCACTATCAAGAGTGATGATATTAGAATTCCAGCATTTACTTTCAAAGAGGAGAAGTGCAAATTAAATTTTTGGTTATCTTATTTTACCCCAAGAAAAAGAGATGTCAGAAGAAAGGGAAAAACAACATCTGATACTGACTTCAAGAAAATAGAGAAGATGGAAGAGAAAACTGAAATAATCTCACCTTAAATCAAGCACACAATGTATCAAAAGTTAATGGAGGATGAAAATTGAGGGTGAAACAATGAATCAGCAATGTGTAAACTTGAGATGTAAATGGTGAATTATAATACTTCAGGTCTATATTTATTCCTTTTAAACCGTAGCCACCCCCATTTTTCTAGAATCTGTAATTTTCTTTTCTCAAATTTGGCTTATCTTTTCAAATGTTGTAACTTTTTTTTTTCCCAATCCAACCTTTTCTAGTCTCTCCATTTTTATACTAAACCTACTTTTTTTCCAAAATGTATAGATGTCCCTTGTTAAAATGGGCTTGGTCTTGGTTTTCCAGGTTGACACTTGAGCTTGGCAGTCATGAGCATAGGGGACCATGGGTGGCACTCAAAAAAAAAACCCCCTCTCATGTGTTGGTTCTCGCTGGTTTCCTACCGCCTCTCTCCTTTTTGTGCTTTAACGTATTGAAATCTTACAGCCAAAGAAGTGACTTCTTGGGCGCAATGATAACCTTTAGTCACCAGAAAGGAAAGGAAGTAGTGGAGTTTGGCCTGCTATGGGAAAGATCATTTTACCGCTTGAAGCAAATGGACAAGGTGAAGAAGGTACCAATCAAGAGTCCGATCACAGCATCCCTTACATGTTGCCACATATGCCAAATCTAAGGGGCGGAAGAATCTAATAACTGGAGGCTAAGATGAAAAATCTCACACCAATGTTTGTTGTTGTGGAGTGGCTTATTCCAACTAGCTAGTGAATGAACGGTTTGTGACTAGCATGAAGCATCTACAACAAAGGGATTGTAGTGGAAGATACCCATAAAGAGTGGTACAGATATTGATGGTGTGGAGGGGATGAAGGGAAAGAGAAAGTCCAACAGTAAAATCTAGTGAATTTGCTTCTGGAAAATTTACTCTGGAAAATGGAAAGAACAGTAAGAAAATCATTTGCTACCATTTTTTTTACTCCACTCTCCATATATATACTACATATTTTTGAAAATTTACTATCAAACACATCTTGATGAGCATTTCTCCTTTTTATGAAAAGGAAAATTAAAACTAGAAAGATTTCCTCCAAAAAAAAAACTAAAGAGCCTACATTATCAGCTTTAGCACCTAGTTGAGAAGCATGAAGCATCTACAACAAAGGGATTGTAGTGGAAGATACTGATAAAGAGTGGTACAGGAAATGCTGAGGATATTCATGGTGTGGAGAGGATGAAGTGAAAGAGAAAGTCTAACAGTAAAATCTAGTGAATTTGCTACCTGGAAAATTTAATCTGGAAAATGAAAAGAACAGTACGAAAATCATTTGCCGCCATTCTTTTTACTCCATTCTCCATATATATATTGCATATTTTTGAAAATTTACTATGAAACACATTTTGACGAACATCTCTCCCTTTTTATGAAAAGGAAAATTAAAACTAGAAAGATTTTCCAAAAAATATAAAAGAGCCTACATTATCTGCTTTGACACCTAGTTGAGAATGGAAAAAAAACAAATTGTTGACTTAAAATAAAGAAACAGAAAATGAAGGAAACAACAGGAAAATAACAAGTCCGGTTGTTTACTTGGACAGAGAGAATAACAAAAAAAAAGACTACTTATTATCAGCTTTTGTTGCCCAAAAATAGGGCACAAAGAATAGATAAATATGCAAAAAATGGGAGAGTAAAGGGACACCAACCAATCACCAACACAGGATTGGTATGTTTCCTGCATTACATCATTTCCATAGCATAATGTGATTTATTTTCCCCTTTCTTTCTTTTCCCTCTATTTTCAGACCCCTCTTTCTCCATCTCTCTAAGTAAATACAGCGTAAAAGGAAAATAATGCTCTTTTCCAGGAGAATTTCACTCAAGTCCTAGAAGCAATTAAACCTTTATGGCTTCATTAATTCCTATTAACAGAAAGTTATTTAAAATAGTTTGTGACATTGTGAATAAACATCAATTCTACAGTACAACTAGACATTCATTTTCCAAAAAACACATACCTTCACAATGAAATCTGTCACTGAAACCGAAAGAAATCTAGCAATGCTACTTAGCAACATCCACTTCCCTCTTCCAGCAGATCGAGGTTTCTCCACCCTGCTAGCATTATTTACCTTTTTGCTTTGCAGTGAAGGTCTTATTACAACTTCAATATCAGATATCAACAATTGAAGTTTGGGATCCCTAGAGATAAAACCAAATCCCAGCTTGACAAGTGATTTGCGAAAACTGAGTTTAATTTCTCCAATAGATAATGATTCAATGGAACCCTGAAAAAAAATAACTGAGTTAATTATAGATTGCAAATAATGCATAAAAACTGACTGACAAACAGAAGTTCACAAATAACTGACAACAAATGAATGAGCCAATAGCATAAAGAAAACTTGCATTAAACATAGAGTTGTAAGCACCAACTATTTAGAAACTCCACTGCGAATAGTATTAGACTAAAGCCTGTTTCAGCATTGCCATGGGCATCTTTCCCTAAAAAATAAGCTTAGCATAGACAGTGTGACTAATCAAAAGGAAATAGACACAGAACAATCTGTTTTTCTATTGTAAACCTTTTTATGAATTTTGCATCATGCAAAATCCTTAAATCTTTTCATTTAATTTTCATGGCTTATCATATGGATCAACTCTTTTGTCCATAAAGTATGCACAAATTTTATAAAAAAATAAATATGCAGTGCCATTAGTTTGAACATGGCCTGATATTTAGTATGAACACATATCTCCAGAAAGATTGCCTCCATAAACCATAAAAATTATAACAAAAATATGACTGATAACATAAGAAAAAAAAACTAATTATATTATGATGACAACTAAAACAATCAATAAAACTAACATAAAGTAACAAAAAAAAAAAAATGTCCCCTCGGAGGGTCTAGTGGCTAGCGCATGAGGTGTTGCCACAATGAGGTATGGGGTTCGAATCTCGGCAAAGCCGAGGTAATACCTCCCTTATGTGTTAGTCACTATTCCAAAATGCAAAAACAAGTAATTATTTTCACAAAATAATAAATTTCAATCAAATTATGATATTTTACTTGAACTTTCCTTTACATTTATATTTCATCAAGAAACTATGAAAATAAAGGGAGACCTAAAGATATCAAATTAGTGAAGAAACATTAGCAGATTCAAATTGGATTTCAGAATTAGAAGACAGCAGTGCTCAATGAAATTGGAAGAATTGAAGGGTATAGATCATCACATGTTAGCAATATGAACCTAAATTAGTGGTGTCAGATTCAAGATTGAAACAGTAGAAGTTTGCCGCTCATGGCCTATTACACGTCACTTGTGGCTCATCGTTCCCCCTCACCAATGAGCAGTATGAACAGACAGATTAGTGACAACAGATTCAAAAGATCTGAGAGAAATAATTGGAGAAAAATTTCTCCTCTCGTCAAGAGATATTAGATGTAAATTATGAATTATAAGAGTTGTGATTAGATAGGGAGCCTTAGCACAACAATAAGGTTGTTGTCGTGTGGTTCGAATCGCAGACACGGTCTCTTACAATCAAGGGTATAGTTGCATACAATAGATTATTCCCCAAGATCCGCATTGGCAGAAGCTTTGTGCGCCGGACTGCTCTTTTTTTTTTTAGAGATGTGGTTGTTGATCAAACTAAAATAACCCAGTTAATTTTTCATTAATTGAGGCAAAGATGCATAAATCTGCTTTTTTTAATTACTATTCTCATTTTTATTTGAAGTCAAGACCCATTAGGTTATTTAAATCCATGAAAAATAAATTAATAATGGCTCAGATATTTTATTTGATCAAGACTTGAGAGATTTGATACATCTGGTAGAATACGTAATGTTTGTTTCCATTGCCTATGGTCCTTAAAAATATGTTGAGGGCTGTGATATATCTATGAGTTTGTATCAATATGATCTTGGGCCAAGACTAGACCAAGAACATTCCTGTGTTGAGACTTTAAGATCATAAATAATATGGTTTAAACTTTAGGATCGGCAAATATATTAAATTCAAAAATTACAACAGTTATATGTTAGATTACGATATTGCAACCTAGTGTAAGACCTAACTTTTCTTATGCTTAGATTCAGATAGAATTAGTTGTATCTAAAAACTACAACTACACAATTTCTTATCCTTCTCAACTTAGTATTGCAGTGTGCTCCACTCTTAGAATCAGGTTTTCCTTCTTCAATGACCAAAGGGGAAGGCCGCAAAGTTAGTATGACAACATGGCCATCCTCTGTTGCTGACAAAGTCATAGTTCTTTTTTCCTCCTCATCTCCCTGTCCTCTATAAACCTTAATTTTCTTTCCTCTTCAACCTTTCACTATTGTCCACCATCATAATCCTTATTTTCTTCTATGTTTTTTCCTTTTTTCCCTTCTAGTAGTAGCACTCGTCTCTATTGTAGAGCCATGAGTACATCACAAATTACCGTTACAATGACAAAGCACTCAGAATTCTAGGAAGCAACATTCCTTCCTACACCACAATATCTCTGTAGGTTGGAAACAGAGAGAAGCCGGCTTCCACATTGGATTATCTTCCTCCTTTCTGAATTTCAATATAGCTATCTTCAATGCATGGAGGGTCTGCTGTCTATACATGATGCAAAATGGCTCCCCTCTCTCAGCCCATTTACCTATCTCCTCTCCTCTTTTCCTGACAAGCACCATTTAGGAGTCCCATGCTTTCTCTTTAGTCATGCCTCCATCTCCCTGCAGAGCACTGTTCCTATCCTCAACATCTCAAATCCCAAGCCTTATCCTCTTAAGTGTCCAGTTTGGTATTTGTTATATTTCCTCTTCCTTATAAGGTTTGTAGGATTCTGGAACCCCTTCAATTCCTCAAGTTCTCACCCTCTACCCTCATATCCTTGCTACAAACCCTTTGCTCAAGCTTCTCCTTCATGCCTAAGGTTTCAAAAATGTCTAATATTCTCTTATAGCCCCTAAAATCTTATAATAGAAATCTTGACTCCATCCATGATTGGAAACAGGAGAGACAGAATGCATATGAATGGAAACAGAAGTAACCAAATCCTATTATGCCTGGTTCAAACAGGCCTAACTAAAAGTATATTTCTTTCTTTAAAAAAGAGCATGTATGGATTAAAAGAAATAAAAGTTTACAAAAAAAAGAAAAAGAAAGAAAGAAATTCCAAGAGAAAAGAAATGGGCAATCTTGATCTTCATGCCTAAGGCTTCAAAAATGTTTAATATTCTCTTATATCCCCTAAAATCTTATAATAGAAATCTTGACTCCATCCATGATTGGAAATAGGAGAGACAGAATGCATATGAATGGAAACAGAAGTAACCAAATCCCATTAGGCCTGGTTCAAACAGGCCTAACTAAAAGTATATTTCTTTCTTTAAAAAAAAGCATGGATGGATTGAAAGAAATAAAAGTTTGCAAAAAAAAAAAGAAAAAGAAAGAAATTCCAAGAGAAAAGAAATGGGCAATCTTGATTTTTTTTAAAAAAAAAGGAGGGAGAAGTCCATTCCTAAAAAAGCAGTTGATTTAAAAAAAAACAGAAAGAAAGGAAGAAAGGGAATGCCAATGATGAGACAAGAGAGAAGCATTCAGAAAATGATGAGATGCTGAAGCATTTAACAATCTTCATCTTCAGTTTCACTTTCTTTCTCTTTTTTTTTGTCTAAAGAACCACTAGTTTGTCTCTCATCTTCTTTGTTTGCGCACAAGATTTAAGATAAGATTAGTTATAATTTGTAGTTTCCAATAGTTACCCAAGTTGAATTGATTAGCATCAAAAGTATAAGCGTAGAGGGTGCCTAAAGAAAATTTCTTGTCAACATAATTATAACTTGAATATTACTAGTGAAATAACTTGGAACAGAGACATAAGTTTCATGTGGGCAACCCCAATAATTAGAACTAACGTGGCTTCATAATGGTGATGATTCAAAGAGCATAGGCCAAAAATTAAGTTATTAGCATAACTTAACAACAAGTTTTGATATTGAGAGAAGAATACCTTTTGGAATTTCATGGTAACATCCCTTAGACAATTGCACCCAGCAACCCGTAAGCCAACAGATGCCTTCAAAATCCGACTCAAAAACCAAGCCAGCAATCTGGAAGCAAATCTGAAAGAACATAGGTGCAGTGGTGCTATTATCATATAAAGAAATTAGGAAAAATACAATGACAATCATGCAAGTAGTGACTTAATAAATAAGTAGAATATTCTGGCTATTAAGTGCTAAAATCACATAAATGAAAACTAAAAATTATAAAAATCATCATTGGTCAACCAAAATATAAAATAAATTCAATAAAATGAGTATGTTTAACGCCCAATCAAGACATGCCACATGTATGGTGGTCAAGTGTCGGTTGCCAAATGTTAGAATACTCTAGTTTTAAAGGAGCAGATATCATGATGTGCAGATATTGGAGATAACTGTTACAGCTTTTGCGATCAAGAAGGTAGGCATTGCCACCTGGTTTAGCCTACATATGCAGTCATGCCTGCATCAATTTATGTGCTGATAATTTAGTCCCAGTCAGAGAAAACTTAGTCCTAGTCAGACAAAACCTTTGCAAAAGTAAACAACCCCTCCATTACAGTAGAATAAGATTAAAAATCCTTCTTCAAAGATTGATATTTCATATATAAAATAAACAAACACATCTTTATCTTATGTTTTGGGATTAAAAATATCTCAAGGTAAATAAACAAATTTTTAAAAAAATATCACAAGTTAGAATACCTAAAGACTTGCAATGAAGAATGCATAAGAAAGTAAAGAAAATGAAAAGAAAAGAAAAGGACGAGACTATCTTGGAGAACCGAATGATATTCCTTTGAAAGATTCTTGTTCAGCACAAATATCTCTCCTTGATTGACAAGTACATACTCTCTAAGGAAGGGAGGAGGTCTATCCATCCCCATAATGATAACTTTTGAGATGGGTGCATCCAAACACCTGTCCATGTTGGATTATAGGTATGAAGAGCTCTATCTTAACCATGCCCCCTTAGACCATCATAATTTGAAAATATCGATCTAGCTGTTGGATTTTCATCACTCCTAAAATGCCTAGCCTGTTGGTAGAGGAGGTCCCTCAATATAAGCACATGGACTATGGTATCTCCCCATGGGATTAAGGGCATGAGTCCTTGCCTTCAACAAAAATGCTTCCGAGAAATAGTTTGTGCATTTTCTAGTGTTTGATAAGCTAGAAAGCTTTGGTCTATAGATTTTTTTTCCATAGCTTAAACTTGGGAAACATGACTTTCCTACTTCCCTTTTGAAGAGAAGAAAGAAAGAGGATGACTGAGAGAAGGTGGAAAGAGTTGGCTCTAAGGTGGGGAAGGCTGGATCATCAAATGATAGTTCAACAAAGCAGCATTAGCATTATCAAAGGAGAAGTGAGGATTGGAATGTAGGAAGGGTAAATAGGTTACAATTAGGTTTCCTTTATATGCTTATTTTAAATTTAAAATAAAATTAAAACATTAACAGAATGGAAACATTATAAAATAGTGATAGGTTTCATTAGAGAAGAGATGATTGGCTCTGGAACACTCGGAGGTATTAAGTGTATTTTTGAAACCTTCAAGAGTATAGAGAACAAAGTTGAAATTCTTAGCATCTAGTTAGTGCTACTTAACATAAAACTTTAGCCCATTTGATCTTTGTTTTTTTTATTTACTCTGTTCAATTTGTTTGACTACATTATGGTAATTATATCATCAATATAGTAGTCTAAATATATTTTGTTAAACTATAATTTAATATTAAGGTTATGCTATAAAAAAAAATAAATTGATTTATATTACATAACAAAATTAAGTCACAAATTTTATTTACAATATATTAATAGAGCTACTATTATTCGGTAACACATCATTACTTTGGATGCTTTATCAGAATTTTTCAGCTTATCTCTGTAAAATTTTAATTCAATTCACCATTTAGCTGATATAGTCCTATTTTTACTAGTAGCAAGCCAAATGAAAAAGGCTTCAAGAAGTCAAAAAAAAAAAAACACACATCGAAATTCACACTTGGATGCATGGTGATACATTGATGGCGGAAAACCAATCCACGTGCTTAACTATCAAGAAAGACAACTAACTTTAAAAAAAAACAGAGAAAAATCCCTCAAGTATCCAAGGAATTTCTCAGTAACTTACACAAAAATGACCCATCCAACCGAAGAAACGACCAGAAGAGCGCTGAAGAACTTCACTGGCGACGATGCCATCGCACGAAAGGAGCCCCAGGACCGAAGAAAGAATTCTTAAGCTAGAGTTCTTGATACCTAAGCTTCATTGAGACTGACAGACAAAGAATCCCTCGTCGTAGGCCCCCGACCCGACTCCAGGGACCAAAGATCCCATCTTTTTGGAGACGCGCCGGGATGCGACAGGGGCGGACAGGACCGCCCGGTAAGTAAACGACGCGGAACGGATCAGTGCTCGGGACAGAATTCCATGGTCGCAAAGCTTCGGAATCGGTTATTGTCGGGCCGATCTGGTGGAAGGAAGCGCGGAGCAAGGCGGAGATGCGTCGAGGAGACCAGAGCAAAGGGAAGACGAAAAGGACGACTACAAAGATGAATTTGGGGAAAAGGCAGTATGAGTATGACTACAGTCCTCTGTTCAAGCAAGCCTGTTCTGGGCCGAATCATGGGATAGTTTCCGAGCCGGTTTAGTCGGCCCATTAAAAATATTGTTATATACTAACCTAAATAGACTATAATTATAGTCATTAATTTTGATTTGTCAAGTCATATTACCCAAATAATGTATAGGTATTGGATTAAAATTTTGTTAATTTATTTAAAAATATACCTAAACAGATCAACCTATTCAAGTTGCAGATCTAGATAGATTGGTCCACAGCAGACTCTAGTATCATTTAGATATTTATAATGACATGGTAGAATATTCAAATTGTCATCCAGACATTCATAGTTTGATCCCTAACTATAACGTATTTATAAGAATTTTTCCTCTAAATAGGAGTTGTAATCAAAGAATACTGGGCTATTGGGTTGTCCGATGTACGCGCTTCCTAATTTACCTTAATGATCAATGAAAAACTTCTATAAAGTCGAACTGATTATCTCAGGAATACTCAATCAAATTAACTAGAATATATATATATATATAGTTTGTTCATTCAGCAATATAATTTTTAATTCTTAATAAAATTATTAGAATTTAGGATTTGTGTTAACTAATTAATTAAAAAAACATAAAAATATATTATATTAATTTTAGCATACTGTTTTTATTTTACAATTATTTTAGACTTCACGAAAACTTGAAATAATATAGAAACTATAGTAGATAAATATGAACTTATCCACCGATTAAAAAAAAAGGATGATTTGAATAAATATATCTTATATATTATATGAAAATTTATGAGAGCAAACTTTTTATTATTAGAAATTATAAATGAAAAAGTAAAAGATTTAAGTATTTTTGAATAGATAAAGGGTGGCATCTTATTATGAAAAGATAGTGTATCTTTTAAGAAAGAATGTGATCTAATTGAACCAAGATGTTCTTATACCCCTTCATTTAGTATAAATAAAGTCCCTCATATCTTCATTTCACTTACTCAATTCCTTCTAAGCAAAGCAAGCATTACATTCCATACTTGTATTGGAGAGTTCGAGAAGTCTTCTTTGGTTCGGATGTCTTGCGATTTGTAGTGCTGCTATCGCAAGATAAAGTCGTTGTATCTTGGGAGACGATTGTTGTGTTCCATAAGTACCGTGTGCGGGGCAAATTCATCTTAAAAAGATAGAGTCTAACTCTAACCTCAACTCAACCAAAACGATGGTATACCGTCATTCTGTCCGCGCTCAGATTGCACCAAAACAAAGATCTCAACAATTTTAAGACGAATTTTTTTTTAATCGTGCAAACTGATGGTTGGGATCAACGATGATTCAACCGTCATTCCACACGGAGAAAAATCGGAGAAGTTCAATGGAACCGACTTCAAACGATGGCAATAAAAGATGTTGTTCTACCTGACAATGCTAAACCTCGTACGTTTTTTACATGAAGACCCACCGGCTACTACAGAAGGCAAGTCTGATAATAAGGTTGCATGCGATACGTGAACGCACAGAGATTTCCTATGTTGCAACTACGTTCTCAACGTATTGGATAACACGTTGTATAACGTGTATTGTTCGATGGAAACGGCAAAATCTCTGTGGGAATCACTTGAAAAGAAATACAAAACCAAAAATGCTGGATTGAAGAAATTCATCGTCGGACGATTTTTAGATTTCAAGATGATTGATTCCAAGAGCGTGACATCTCAAGTCCAAGACATGCAACTGATAATGCATGATCTGGATGCCGAAGGCATGAAGCTGAACGAGTTGTTCAAAGTACCCGCGGTAATTGAGAAACTCCCTCCGTTATGGAAGGATTTCAAAAATTACCTGAAGCACAAGAAAAAGGAGATGAGACTTGAAGACCTAATCTTAAAGCTACGAATTAAGGAAGATAATCGAAAGATGTCCGACTCTAGAGGAACAAAGCGAGCAGTCGACAAGATGTCGAACCTGGCTGGGCCAAAAGCCAAAAAGTCGAACCAATACAAAAAGAAGACTCGAGGTAAGAAATTCAAGGGCACATGTTATAACTGTGGAAAGCCAGGACACATGTCCAAAGACTGCAGGCACCCGAAGAAACCAACCAAGAGTCAAAAGGATGCTGCGAACTAGGTCGTAACTTCTGACAACATGGAATTGGATCTCACTGCAATCGTATTTAAAGACAACACGATGATGGATAACCCGAAGCAGTGGTGGATCAATACTGGAGCAACACATCATATCTGTTTTGATAATGCGATATTCTCCAAGTATACTCTGATAAATGGAAGAAAACTCTATATGGGCAATTGCATGACATCCTCGATTGTCAGACTCGAGAAGATTGTTCTGAAAATGACGTCTGGGAAAGAGCTAACGCTCATTGATGTGCTCCATGTTCCCGACATCAGGAAGAACCTAGTTTTTAGATCGTCACTTGTTAAAGTTGGTTTCAGACTAGTGTTCCAGTTAAATAACTTTGTACTGACGAAGAATGGTATATTTGTAGGTAAGGGGTACTTAGAATAGAGTTTGTTCAAAATGATTGTAATGATTGTACACCGTGATTTTGATGGTAATAAAATAAAAACTTCCAGCTACGTTGTTGAGTGTTTTAATTTATGGCATGATTGACTTGGGTATGTCAATAATAATACTCTTAAATGTCTCGTCAAGTTAAATTTATTTCCAAATGTCAATATGGATAAAACACACAAATGTGAAGTGTGCGTGGAAGCAAAAATGATGAGACTACCTTTTTATTCAGTGAAAAGGTCAATGACTCCTCTAAAGTTAATATAGTGATCTATGTGACTTAAAATTCATGCAAAACTAGAGGAGGTAAAAGTATTTTATTACTTTTATCAATGACTGCATGAGGTTCTCTTATGTCTTTCTTTTAAGTAAAGATGAAGCCTTAGAAGCTTTCAGAACCTATAAAATAGAAGTTGAGAATCAACTTGATAAACGAATTAAAATAATTTGTAGCGATAGAGATGGAGAATATGGTGCAACATTTGATGAGTTTTGTTTAGAATCTACTATTATCCATCAGACAACGACGCCTTACTTGCCTCAATCAAATGGTGTTGGCGAATGTAAAAATTGACATTAAAGGAAATGATAAATGTCTTGTTGATAAATTTAGGCTACCCCAAAACTTATTGGGGGAAGCTGTTGGATCATGAAAGCACTATAGGGGGGTGAATAGCGATCGTTTAAGAATTCGAAAATCGAGTAAACAACAGAAAAAGAAAATTTAAACACAACGATAACACAAACCAATTTTACTTGGTTCGGAGCCTTCGACGACTCCTACTTCAAGGTCCGCACGTGAGAGTACTTTTGTTGGATAATCACTAATAAATCGTAATAAGTACAAGAATTTATGAAAATACCGACAAGAATAAAATAAAAAACTTAATCACTTAGTTGTCGGAGAGGCTTCGCAGCGTAGTAAGAGCGTCTTAGAAGCAGCGCGCACGAGAGCAGTCGTAGTAGAAGTTGTTGTTCTTTACTCCAGGTGTTAGCCTCCTTATATAGGAAGCTCCAGGCGCACGAATCCCTTTCGAGCGCCTGGAGCATGATGTCGGCTCAAACAATCAGCGCACTCCACGTTGTGTCGGAATAGAATTTGTTGGACCGCGACGACCAGCTAGAAAGAGAGTTGAATAGCCTAAAAAATAATAAAACGAAACCTTTCTCGACTTTTCTTAAACTAACACTTCCAAAATAAATGAAGGCAATAAACAGAAAGAAGAGGCAAAGGATGTTTTACTTGGTTACAACCGGAGAGATTGTTAATCCAAGGAATATGTCGCACTAACTGTCTTCTTTAGACGGAAAAGCCTCTTAGAGCAGTGAAGTGCAAAAAGAAAGAAGTTAACTAAAAATGAGGCGCACAAGTGTTGGATTACACAGTTTCTGAGTTGATACCAAGCTTCTGGACCAATGATGTATTTATAGCCTTGGTCGGGGTGCTTCGATGTGTTACGGGCGCCCTGGGGAGATAAAACTTTATCCCCAACACACAGATCTTGGTTTGACCGAGATCTGGATATTTTTTCGATCTGAGCGCCCCGGACGCCCTCGACTGTTCCGGGCGCCCTCGACAGTTCCGGGCGCCCCGGATGGGGAAAGTCAATATTATTGACTTTTTCAGTCCGGGTCTTCTGCTCCGGCTTCATTCGCTCACTTGGGTGATCTTGGCCATCCGGAATAGGGCTCACCCGAACCCAACTTCCGATCTTCTTGAGCAGGCTTCCGCTACAGCTTCTTGTTCCTCGGAATCATCGCGTGCTTCCTTCTCGTCCGCCAGCGTACTCATCCGCAGTCTTCGTCCCTCGGTCGCACCCCGTGACGACCTTCTCACTAGCTGCGTCTCTTGCTCCCCGAGCAGTCTTCCGCTCCGGCTTCTCATCCCTCGGAACCACCACACGCTTCCTTCTTGTCCGCCGGTGTACTCTTCCGCAACGCCTCATCTCTCGGACGCACCGCGTACTGTCCTTCTCGCTAGTTGCGTCTTCTGCTCGACTACCTGTGCTCCCAAGCTCCTGCACACTTAGACACAAGGTTAAAAACACACAGGACCTAACTTAACTTGTTGATCACACCAAAACAACCTTGGGGTTCCAACAATCTCTCCCTTTTTGATGTAAGCAACCCAAGTTAAGATAAGATAAATAGACATAAAAGTAAATTAACTAATATAGCAATAAAGTGCAAAAAAAAAGAGAAAAAATTGGTCTACCTCCCCCTAAACTTATACTTTTTCTTCTCCCCCTTTGATCACATAAAAATTGGGGTTCTAGAAAAAACTCTAAGGGTAAAAATTTTGAAAACTTTGAAAAATTTTGCAATAATTTTCACATAAAGAGTCTCTAAAAAATTTCTAAGTAAACTTTAAGTAAAAAAATTTTTCTAAGAAAACTCTAAGTAAGAAAATTTTAAATTTTTTAAGTGAAACTTTAAGTAAGAGAATTTTTAAAAAAATTTGACTTAGGCAACTTTGCAAAAATATTTTTGAAAATTTTCCTAAGTAACAAAAACTAAGCAGAAATTTCTAATTTCAGAAGAAATTTTAACTTATGCAAAAAATAATTTAATTTTTTTTAAAAAAAAAAATGTTAAAAAAACTTTTTAAAGCATTATTAAATTTCAACCTTAATGCTTTATCAGGAAGTTAATTAAACATTTTATTTCAATATTTTAGCTTCCAGGTCGTGGCAAGACACTAGACTTTCTTGGTTATTGGAGCAACAACCACTTCCTTAGACAAAGGCTCATAAAGAAACTCACTGTTTAATTTTCTCACTGAGAGTGCTAAATCTGATTAAAATTTAGATTAAGCAGGACTTCGAAACCCAATATAGGTTCCAGCCAACTAGATTAACTAAGAATTTCTTAGGGACATATCTTTTTGAAATGTTCCTAATTTGTCCCTTATGATACCTAAAATACCAATTTACATTGTTAAATTTTCTAACATTGGTATTAGATGAGCATGCATGGTTTTTCAAGTTATTTACTTGTACTTTTAAATTATCATTTTCTACTTTTAATTTTTTAATTTCTAATTTAATTCTATCGAATTCTTCTATTGTGCAAGATTTAGCTAATATTATTTTTAAATTCTTAATTTCTTTTTCTAATTTACAGCAATCCTTAGTTAATAATTTAATAAACTTAAATAGTTTGTCGGGAGGAAGATATCGTACCTGACTTACCTTATAGATCTAGTTATTCGTTTCTCCCCCTGAACTGCTGCTATCTTCTGACGTGGCTCCCCCTTTATCGATGCTCTCGATGCTCATTTCGGAAGAGCTTGACTCGCAGTCGTCGTCTTGATGACTTGCCATTAATGCAAGTTCGGAGAAAGCCTCGATTTCCAATTCGGATGACGTATCACCCCACGTCGCCTTTAGGACCTTGCGTCTTTGGACAGGTTTCTTACCTTTATCTTTGTCCTTGTTCTTTAGCTTAGGGAAGTTGTCCTTGACGTTCCCTTCTTCATCGCAGTGGTAGCAGTGGATGGTCTTTTTCTTTATACTTTGCGGATGGTTAGTTTTTTCTAGACTTACAAAGATTCTTGAATCATCTTACCATCATTACCATTTCTTTATCATCGAGAGAAGACTCTGACTTAGGTTCATCTCTCGATGCTTTGAGGATGACGTTGTTCTTGGGCTCCTTCGTACCTGCACATCTTGATTCGTGCACTTCAAATGTCGAGAATAATTCTTCCAAAGTAATTTTTTCTAAATCTTTAGAAATATAAAAGGCATATACTAGTGATGCCCATTTCGTATTTCTAGGAAAAGAGTTTAGTGCATACCTGAGCGAATCTTGGTTACTTACTTTTTCTCCGAGATTCGAAATTCCGGTGATGATTTCTTTAATTCTCGAGTGCAGATGCGCAACTGTCTCGTCTTCCCCAAGTCGTAAGCTGGTGAGCTGATTGCGAAGTAGATCTCGTCTAGCGAGCTTGGCTTCGGACGTTCTTTCGTGCAACTCAAGGAACTTCTCCCAAAGTTCATTTGTGGAGTCGTAGTTACTGATTCGGTTGACTTCTTTTGGCGGGAGAACACTTAGCAGATGGTACTCTGCTTTTCCGTTTGCCACGTAATCGGCCTGCTCCTTTTTCGTCTAGTGGTATTTCTCCTTACCTTCCGGTGTTGCAAAATTGAATTCCATAATTAACATTGAATCAAAATCGGTTTTAAAAAATACCTGCATTCACTTTTTCTAGCAAGCGAATTCCCCTTCGAACTTCGGCGGGTAGATACTTGGTCCGATCATTATTTCGTTGCTTCGTTCAGCGGTTAGTCCTTCTGAAGCGCCTTGGCTCTGATATCACTTGTTGGACCGCGGCGGCCGACTAGAAGGGGGGTTGAATAGCCTAAAAAATAATAAAATGAAACATTTCTCAACTTTTCTTAAACTAACACTTGCAAAATAAATGAAGGTAATAAACAGAAAGAAGAGGCAAATGATGTTTTACTTGGTTACTGTTAGGATCTAGCGCGCCCAAAGACGCAGAAACGCAGGGGAAAAGTTCTAGATCCTCTTCCAGCAGATCCATGCGAAGGGAAGAAACATTTTTTGAAAACTATACTAAGCTACATGATAGGATTATACCTTTGTTGCGTCCCTTCGCAATCCCGACAGCAACCTTTTTCTCTGGATCTAGATCTCAGCGCGTTCAAGCGTCCGCGCCTCTATGGTATCCTCACGAACATATCCTTCATTCGTTGCATGAACGAAGCCTTCAGAGAAGAACCATCTTCTTGTGCTAGCAAGAAGTATGATTCGGCCAAACATTAAGAATCGACCATGGAAGGAGGAGGAAGAAGATG
Source organism: Zingiber officinale (assembly GCF_018446385.1). Lineage (NCBI taxonomy): Eukaryota > Viridiplantae > Streptophyta > Magnoliopsida > Zingiberales > Zingiberaceae > Zingiber > Zingiber officinale. Next base: position 29,898,787 of record NC_055999.1, on the reverse strand, counting down.
GAATCTCGAGAGACATCTTTTTCTCATCTAATTCATCTTTTTTTTAAAAAAAATAAATAAATGACAAAAACCTATTTATATTCATGCCATGAATACCAAGGGTCTTTTGTCTCTTTGTATTTCTCTTAATGGGTTGGATTTATTATATTGGATTAACCATTAATCCAATAACCCAATAAGTCGAACCCATTGAGTCTAACCCATTAATCCAATGTATCTAATTCAGATTGGACTTAATCTAATGAGTAGGTTCATTTGAGTCTAACTCAATTAGTAACCAAAAGGCCTAATCATCTCATGATTGGCTCTTAGGGCTAATTACTAACAATCTCCCACTAGTTCTAGTGCCAATCACCACTAAGATGACACAAACACTTTAGATTTACCCATTATTCTTAAAATCCTTAGTATTTTAGTCAAGCTAAAATACCCATCTCCAAACTAATATGTTCTTTGTATGTGACCCAATAGGCTCTCGTAACGTTGGCAATGTATCCAAATCAACATTTGCGATACATAAACAATGAGTGACATCTAGCAATGCATCATTACTACCTAAGTGACGAGAAAGTCGAGATCCAACCTAAACTGTCTATGGCTATTATCTTGTATGACTCAGTCCCTCTATCCTTGATATCTAGATTGATCAATGAGGCATAGACTGTGTCATCCTCTTATCAATCTTTATGTTTCTTGATCTCTAAGTAGACACACTTACCAAATAAGCTCAATATCTCATATTGACTCATTTATGCATGACCATGCTTTCTTGTGTCCTACTAATCAAGGGGCCCACAGATATCGCTTCCGTCATATGGAAGGGATAGATCCCATCTACATCACTCACATCCCTCCGCATAATTTATTACATACCCAGTGATCGACTTTATAGTCCACCCTGTTACGAGTGACGTTTGACGATACCAAAGTATACAACTCCTTATGTAGGGAACCGTAGTGACTTCAGGTCTAAGGACTATTCATACCAAAAGTCACATGAGAATGTCTATGACACTCATACGACGATCCATGAAATATTCTCATGGCGGGTCATTCAGTACATATTCTCTAATATATACTCATGTGTCAACCTGATATCTCATATCCATGACTTGTGAGATCAAGTCATCTATTGACCTACATACTAGTCTCAACGCATTAATATTATCCTTGTATATTAATGCTCGACTAGGAATAATTAAGAGTAGTGCTCTCTACAATATCTCATTATCAATTCAACCAATTGATATATTGTAGATAAGAACCTACTACCCAAGTGTTAGTATTAGCCCTAGTACCAATTATGAGATAATTGTAAAGGACACATTATTGTATCATATATCATTATTAATAAAAGGTAAAGTTGGTTATTATATTTATTTCAGTTCAGTGCCAATTGAATAAGTATAATAATATCCTTGGGTAGTAGGTTATTATCTACAATATATCAATTGGTTGAATTGATAGTGAGATATTGTAGAGAACACTACTCTTAACTATTCCTAGTCAAGCATTAATATACAAGGACAATATTAATGCGTTGAGACTAGTAGTCGACGGATGACTGATCTCACAAGTCACGGATATGAGATATCGTCGGGGTATATATTGAGAATATATGAATGACCCGCCGAGAATATTTCATAGATCGTTATATGAGTGTTATAAACATTCTCATGTAACTATTAGTATGAATATCCTTAGACCAAGTCACTCACATAACGAGTCAGATACTTCGTATCGAAACGTCACAAGGTGGACAATAAAGTTGATCACCGGGTATGCAATGATTATGCGGAGAGATATGAGTGATGTAGATGAGATATATCCCTTCCATACGGAAGCGATATATGTGGGCCCTGATTAGTAGGACAGCACGTGACCGCAAATAAGTCAATATGAGATATTGAGTTGTTGATTGAGTGTGTCACTTGAGATAAAGAAACACAAAAGTTGATAAGAGGATGACATACTGCCTACGTTATCGATCAACCTAGATATCAAGGATAGAGGGACAAAGTTATACAAGATAATAGCCACAGACAGGTTAGGTCGGATCTTGGCCTTCTCGTCACTTGGGTAGCAATGATGTCTTGCTAGATGCCACTCATTGCTTATGTATCAAAATGTTGATTTGGGTACATTGCTAACGTTACGAGAACCTATTGGGTCACACACAAAGAACAAGTAGATTTGGAGATGGTTCATATGATGAATCATTGGATTAGGTCTAATCCGAATTTGACTTATTGAGTTGGACTCAAGTGGATCTAATTGTTGGATTAAGTCCAATTCAAACTAGACTCAAGGAGTCAATTTGAATTAATGAAATAGTGATTCATTGAATTTGAATTGCATGAGATCAATTGAGTAAAACTCGATTGAATTAGACTTGAGTTCGACTCGAATGAATTAGACTTGAGTTAAACTCAAGTGAGGAGACTTGAGTTAGACTTAAGTGAAGATTAATGGAAATAATCATTGAATTTCAAAATTTAATGATTATTTATCCCATTCAATTTTTGAAATTGAAATGAGGAGTTACACTCATTCAAAATGAAGAGTTACAAGTTTGGTCCTTAATGGAGTGTAAATGCTCATTAAGACCATTAATGCTAATTAAGTGTTTCATTTTTTGCTCTTCATTTTGGACTTAATCTTCATTCTTCTTGCTCCTCTTCTCCTTGGCCGAAATCCACCTTCAAGGTTGTTAGTACAACCTTTCTCCTTTTATGAGTTTGTGAGACAAACGAACACTTGTTCATGTGGATACCGTAGAGGCGCGAACGCGAGATCGTGCTGTGATCCGAGCGATCAGGAGTCCGTGAGCATGCACTAAAGGTATACTTCATCATGTTTTAGATCTAACTTAGTATAAAGTTTTGTTTCCCTTTGCATGGGTCTTCTAGGGTAATAGGTTTTTCCGTTGCGCGTTTGCGTGTTTAGCAACCTATTACCTTACACCAAGGGCATTATTATATTTATTCATTTGACACTGAACTGAAGTAAATATAATAACCATAACATTTACCTTCTAATGAAATAATGAAATATGATATAAAATGTCCTAAGTTAATCAACTCTTGATTACCTCGTAGGGCTTACACTAACAATCTCCTTATGTCACTAGTGTCAATCACTAAGAAATCTAATATCCATTGACCTAGTGTGACCATCATCCTTTCTTGGTGCCAAGGCCTTGGTCAAAGGATCCGTAATGTTAGTATTGTTTGGTTCTCTGCATATCCTCATATCTCATATATCGATGATCCCTCGAATGAGATGGAATCGTTGTAGTATCCAATACCAAAGACTACCATTTATGTAAAATACATGCCCTAACTGCGATCTAGAATCATCCTTGTTAATTTAGAAGCTTGCACCACTGTAACCCTTTACAACAACAGCTGTAACCCTTTACATCAAGCTCTTCATTGCCTCCAAAGATCAAGAAATAATCTTGAGTCATTCTCAGGTACTTCAGAATATTCTTGACTGCTATCCAGTGATCTTCACCTGGATCTGACTGATATTTGCTCGTCATGCTTAACGCATACGAGACATCTGGGCGAGTACAAAGCATGACATACATGATCGACCCTATAGCAGATGCATAGGGGATCTGATCCATGCGATCCCTTTCTGCCTTAGAAGAAGGACATTGAGTCTTCGAAAGACTCACACTATGTGACATAGGCAGGAATCCCTTCTTGAAATTCTCTATGGTAAAACGTTTAAGCACCTTGTCAATGTACGTACTCTGGCTTAGGCCAAGCAATCTTTTAGATCTATCTCTATAGATCTTAAGGCCTAAAATATAGGCTGCTTCACCTAGGTCTTTCATTGAAAAATAATTCCCAAGCCAAGTCTTCACTGACTAAAGAGTAGGGATATCATTTCCAATGAGAAGTATATCATCTATATATAATATGAGAAAGATGACTATACTCCCACTAACCTTCTTGTAGACACAAGGTTCATCTTCATTCATAATGAAACCAAACATTTTGATCACATCATCAAATCAAAGATTCCAGCTTCTAGAAGCTTGCTTCAATCCATAAATGGATTTTTGCAACTTACAATCATTTCCAACATGCTCTGGATATACAAAACCCTCAGGTTGTATCATGTACACATCCTCGAGTAGATTTCCATTAAGAAATATGGTTTTGACATCCATATGCCAAATCTCATAATCATAATAGATAGCAACAGCAAGCATGATCCGAATGGACTTGAACATTACAACTGGTGAAAAGGTTTTATCATAGTCTATACCATGAATATGCTTGAATCCTTTAGCCACCAATCTACCTTTATAAGTATGCATATTTCCATCCATGTCAGTCTTCACCTTGAATACCCACTTACACCCAATGAGTTTGATCCCTTCAGGTGGATCAACCAAAGTCCACACTTGGTTAGTGTACATGGATTCCATCTCGGATCTTATGGTCTTTAGCCATTTCTCAGAATCTGGGCCCTGTACAGCTTCCTAATAAGATGTAGGCTCATTGAGACCAATAAGCTCTACATCACCGTGGTCAGACAAGAGAAATGAATATCTCTCAGGTTGACGATGAATCCTATCAGATCTGCGTAGAGCATGTGCTACTTAAACAGGTTGTTGTTCCACAACTTCTTGTGGTGTAACAAGATCTCGATCCACAACATCTTGTGGTACCTATTCAATTTTCATCACGACGTCAGTGCTAGTATCTTGAACTTCTTCAAGATCGATTTCACTCCCACTAGTTTTTCTAGAAATCAATTCTCTTTCTAGAAATACACCAATTTTGGCAACAAACACCTTGCCATGTGTGAGATTATAGAAGTAATATCCCTTTGTTTCCTTGGGATATCTAAAAAAGTAGCACTTATCCGATTTGGGCCCTAGTTTATCTGAGACTTGTCGTCGAACGTAAGCCTCACAACCCCAAATCTACATAAAAGATATATTGGGATTCTTCCCTGTTCATATCGTATATGGTGTCTTTATGATGACCTTAGATGGAACTCGATTAAGTGTGAAAGCGGCTGTCTCTAGAGCATGTCCCCAGAAGGAAGTAGGAAGATCTGTATGACTCATCATCGATTGTATCATATCTAATAAGGTACGGTTCCTCCTTTCTGATACACCATTCTATTGTGGTGTTCCAGGTGGAGTGAGTTGAGATATGATCCCACACTCAATAAGATGGTCATGAAACTCTTGGCTAAGGTATTCCCCACCTCGATCTGATCGAAGCATCTTAATACTCTTACCAAGTTGGTTTTGTACTTTATTCTTGAATTCTTTGAACTTTTCAAAGAATTCTGACTTATGTCTCATCAGATACACATAGTCGTATCTACTGAAATCATCAGTGAAGGTAATGAAGTAATGATAGCCTCCTCTAGCTACTATTCTGAAAGGGCCACATACATTAGTATGTATGAGTTTTAACAGATCATTAGCCCTTTTGCCATGTCTATTAAATGGAGTCTTTGTTATCTTGCCTCGAAGATAAGATTCTCATACCTCATATGATTCAAAATTAAAGGAGTCCAAAAGTCCATCCTTATGGAGTTGGGATATGCGACTCTCATTTATGTGACCTAAGCGACAATGTCAGAGATATGTTTGGTTCAGATCATTAAATTTGAACCGCTTGGTATTTATGTTATAGATTGAGTTTTCAAAGTCTAGAACATATAGTCCAGTAGGTAAAGATAAGGAATAGGTCCCTACAGCGACGACAACAACTCTTGCACCATTGCCTACTCGTAGGTCCACTTCGCCCTTTGTCAATAATCTACTATTTCTCAGTGCCTGCACATTAGTACAAATGTGAGATGCACATCTAGTATCTAATACCCATGAAGAAGAAATAGATAGATTAACTTCTATAACATATATACCTGAGGCAGAAGTCTCACTTCTCTTCCTTTTCAATTCCTCTAGGTACACCCTGCAGTTCCTCTTCCAGTGGTCGGTCTCACCGCATTGGAAGCAGGTTCCTTCCTTAGCAACCCCACCTTTGGGTTTCAGTGCATGAGCCTTGCCCTTGCCTTAGGCTTGGGTTCTACCCTTACCTTTAGGCTTCCACTTGCCTTTGCCCTTAGACACCATCAAAATGGAACTAGGCTTTGCCTTCGTAAGGTTGAGTTCAGCAGTTCTCAACATGCTCAACATCTCAAGCAGCGGTTTGTCAATTTCATTCATGTTGTAGTTCATGATAAATTGACTATAACTATCAGGCAATGACTGCAAGATAAGATTAGTGGCCAATTCTTGGCCAAGTGGAAATCCCAACCTTTGTAAATTCTCCACATTCCCGATCATTTTGAGCACATATGGCCCTACGGGACTTCCTTCTTACATTCTGCATTGAAACAGTGCTTTAGAAATCTTAAATTTCTCATGCCTTGCTTGTCCTTGATATAGTTTTCTAAGGTGTTCAACCATATTATAAGCATCCATGTTTTCATGTTGCTTCTAAAGCTCAGAGTTCATGGTGGCGAGCATAAGACATGATACATCTAATGCATCATCTTGATGCTTCTTGTAAGCATCCCTATCAGCTCTAGTGGCAGTAGCATAGGGCACTTAAGGAATAGGCTGCTTTAGGACGTACAATTTTCTTTCTCTCTTGAGAACTATTCTTATGTTTCTATACCAGTCTAGAAATTAGCTCCATTGAACTTATTCTTATCAAGGATAAATCGTAGAGATAGTGTCTTCTACTTACTAGACGACATGGTGGTCTACAACAATAAAATGCAGAGAAGTATCATACTTAGATCATTTAATTAGGCCTTTAATTAAATGATTCTCCCACTGAATTCTAAAGCTTGATAGAAGCAAGTCACTACTAGCTCTAAGCTCAAAAGCAAAGACATTCTAGTGAGACAAGATCCACATTATACCTCATCTCGAGTTAGCTTTGGCTAATCACCCAAGACTTGTATAAATTAGGTAGGCAACGTGTACCAATTGGACAAGATCCATATTATACTTTTCTTGAGTTAGCTTTGGCTAATCGCCCAAGACTTGTATAAATTAGGTAGATAATGTTTACCAATTACATCCTATGTAACTCTTGTATCCTTAGGTGAACAACACTGTTTGTTCATTTTCCCATCTTATGAAATCCATATTATAATTCATCTTGAGTTAGCTTTGGCTAATCGCCCAAGACTAGTATAATATGATTTACATCTTATGGGATATGCCTTCAAGTTCTCAATCCAATTGAGGTAACTTAATTAAGTCATACCCAAAGTTCAATAGTTGGACATCACAATTGTCCAATCGCACTCTACCAAGATAAAATGAGCCACTTTGCTTTGACAAACCTGACTACAGATGATCGAGGTAGTAGTGAGTACTAAACTTTGGTAGGCATATGTAAATGACCTAATTACGATATATAGCTACACATGCATCACATACATCATGACATATTATAGCATATATCAACATATACACAAGTTTAAACGTGACATGGTTATGACCCCTATAAACTACGATCTTCTCAAGCCAATGAGAAGAGCGATAAGTCAACCTAGGTCTAAGCCGCTTCTCCAAGCGCTTCCTTGGTTGTCATGCGTTGTTGTCCTTCCTTCCTTTTCACTCGTCTTCCAAAAGACTAACTCTTTCTAATTTTGTAAATTACAAAATCTAAAGAAACTCGAGTTACATTCGAGTGTAATCTAATTACAACAAGAATAAAAGGGATGAAGGCACGACATGCAGGCCGTATTATGAATTACAACATTACACACATCCAATCATATTTGGGTCAAAGGGTTATAACCATGCACCATGTCATACATATTCATAATATTCTTATGACATAAATTTACTATAATTTCAACAAATAAATTATGAGTCGCAACGCCACGGCGGTCCCGCTAGCTGGTTAGCGGGCGGGGTTAAGGGGCAGCGCCCCCGAAGCAAAATTTATTTTGCATACTCATTGTATGAGTTGCTGCTTTACCCGAGACCCTACTACCCACAATACCAACTACGTTTTATTCTAAACAAAACATCTTTAGCCGAGACCTTGTTGGTTACACACCAACTATGTTTTGTTCCCAACAAAACACCCCTGGCCGAGACCTTGCTGGTCACACACCAACTATGATTTGTTCCCAACAAAACACCCATTTTGGTCAAGGCTTAGGATTTGGCCGAGACACAAAATCTAGCCAAGACTCATAGTCTGGCTGAGATTTACTCTCTTGGCTGAAACCTTGTTTGGTCGAGACTCATAAATTTTTGTAAATCACAATAAACCCTATCAAGTAATTTCTATATCATATATAAAAATTCTAACTTAGCATAGCCCTTCGCAAGTGGCTCTGATACCACTGTTGGGATCTAGCGCTCATAAAGATGCAGAAACGCAGCGGAAAAGTTCTAGATCCTCTTCTAGTAAATCCATGCGAAGGGAAGAAACATTTTCTGAAAACTATACTAAGCTACATGATAGAATTATACCTATGTTGTGTGCCCTTCGCAATCCCAACAGCAACCTTTTTCTCTGGATCCAGATCTCAGCGCGTTCAAGCATCCGCGCCTCTATGGTATCCACATGAACATATCCTTCGTTCGTCGCACGAACGAAGCCTTCGGAGAAGAACCATCTTCTTGTGCTAGCAAGAAGTATGATTCAGCCAAACATCAAGAATCGGCCATGGAAGGAGGAGGAAGAAGATGGAATCTCAAGAGACACCTTTTTCTCATCTAATTCATCTTTTTTTTTAAAAAAAAATAAATGACAAAAACCTATTTATATTCATGCCATGAATACCAAGGGTCTTTTGTCTCTTTGTATTCCTCTTAATGGGTTGGATTTATTATATTGGATTAACCATTAAACCAATAATCCAATAAGTCTAACCCATTGAGTATAACTCATTAATCCAATGTGTCTAATTCGGATTGGACTCAATCCAACGAGTGGGTTCATTTGAGTCTAACTCAATTAGTAACCAAAAGACCTAATCATCTCATGATTGACTCTTAGGGTTAATTACTAACAGTTACAACCGGGGAGGTTGTTAATCCAAGGAATATGTCACACTAACTCTATTCTTCAGGCAGAGAAGCCTCTTACAGTAGTGAAGTGTAAAAAGAAAGAAGCTAACTAAAAATGAGGCGCACAAGTGTTGGATTACACAGTTTCTGAGTTGATAGCAAGCTTCTGGACCAAGGCTGTATTTATAGCCTTGATCGAGGCGCCCTAAAGTGTTCCGACAGCCCTGGGGGGATAAAACTTTATCCCCAATGCACAAATCTCGATTTGATTGAGATTTGGATATTTTTCGGTCCGGGCACCCTGGACTGTTCTGGGCGCCCCGGACAGTTCCGGGTGCCCTGGATGGGGAAAGTCAACATTGTTGACTTTTTCAGCCCGGGTCTTCTGCTCTGGCTCTGTTCGCTCGCTTGGATGATCTTGGCCATCTGGAATAAAGCTCACCCGAACCCAACTTCCGATCTTCTTGAGCAGGCTTCCGCTCCGGCTTCTCGTTCCTCGGAATCATCGCGTGCTTCATTCTCATTCGCCAGCGTACTCATCCACAGTCTTCATCCCTCGGTCGCACCCCGTGCCGACCTTCTCGCTAGCTGCGTCTCTTACTCCCCGAGCAGTCTTCCGCTCCGGCTTCTCGTCCCTCAGAAACACCGCATGCTTCCTTCTCATCCGCCGGTGTACTCTTCCACAGCGCCTCCACTACAAGAAAAAAGCCTAACAACAACGATTTTTCACCGTTGTCGTAGCCCATTTTGAACTGTTGTTAAAGGTCGTGTTGTTAAAAGGGGTGCCCAAAGACAACATTTTTACAACGGTGAAAAACTGTTGTCTTTTCCTTCAAAGACAACAGTTTTTCACCGTTGTCTTTGAGCGTCTACCTTTAACAACAGGGTCTTCAACAACAGTTTTAAACTATCTATGACAACGGTGAAAAACCGTTGTCTTTTTTAGATAAAAAATAAAAAAAATTAATACACAATTTTTCTAATATTATAAATCATTCAAAATATTAAATTTCAAAATAAAATTTAATATACAATTTTCTAACATTCAAAAATAATATCTATAACATTCTGAAGAAATTTCATAAGCAACCAACAAAATGATAACACTATTAAAACAAAGGTAGAACAATATAACACGAGATTTTCTACTTAGATGTCGGTGAAGAGGAGGAACTGCAGCTCCTAGTGCTCCTTAATTTGTTAAAGTCTCTTCATTTTTTTAGTTTGTCGGCATTCTTCCCAGTACTCTTGAGGGCACCTATTCGAATAAAGATATATATTACAAATTAGAAAATAAACTGTACGCGTGATTCTAATTGCACTGCATAAATGTTACATAACCATAAAAATCATTTGATCTAGCCATCTAACAGAAGTGCAAAAAACGTTATCTATGTAACATAAATGGTAACCTCTTGAAACAATATGGTGGCTCTTAAATTTCTTATTAAGCAGAATTTTCATTTTATGTCACTGCATACAAAGCTTCTATTATAAACCATGCAAACATTATTTTTCCCAGTGATCAAGCAGCATTAATTCTAAAAGGTACAATCTAATGCAAACGTTCTCACACACTCCATATGATGCTAAGGAGTAAGTCATACATTCTGAATAGGGTATGCTTCCACCAAATTGATTATTGCTAAGATCTCTGCAGACAGGATTACCATTAGATGGGCACCTATAAAACTAAATGATAGTTGGAAGCATATTCAAACAACTCACAATCTAAGAAGGTTTGGCGGGAGGTTATAAGGTATCAAATTACCATTTCCTAGATTATTTTGGTTCATATCCCTGTAACAAACTAGCATTGTGAGAATATTGAATTCCAAGAGGAATCTCTAAAAATTTTGCTAACTTACAGCTCCTCCAGCGAAGCCATTTGGTTCATATTATAGCCCAGTGTTCCAGATAGACCCAAACTTGACAATTTTCTACTAGCACAAAAGGAAAGAGTGCATCAATCAGATAAGAAGCAAGCAAAACATACTAAGATTAAAATCACAAGTTATCACTCTCACATAGCTGTCACTGATGAGCCAGAGCATGTAATTCCCTGCCATGATTCCCCGCATGGATCACCACTTTGCTTCCAGCCTGATAGCTGTGGTGCTGAATTCAAACTCCCGAACAGAACATAGAGAACAGAAGCTGCGCAAGGAGCATGAAAACTAAGTACAAGAATCAAGTTGAATTGGATAAAACAACAATTTCTCTAGGCGTATTAGGTAAAACTCAGACCACGCAGTTCTTGTGGGATAACTGCAGAAATTTAAAACATTTCTTTTCCTGTTTTCTACTTATTGGATGAATACCTAGAATAATAAATCTGCTAAACAAGAGTCACAAGAAGAATAGGAAGCCTTAAAAAAAAATCTCTTTCGGCAACTAAATGAAGCAAACTAATCGATCAGCATCATAATTTGCAGAAGGAAAAAAAATAAATCAACCTTTTGCAAACATGTGAATTTGGCACTTATCAACCAAAACACCAAGTCAGAAAAGCAATTCAAGAGCGCCAAGAAATTGTTCAAGCCCTTTCCAGGAGAAAGCACACATCAAACCCTCAACGAGACTATCAACTCACTCACCGTCGTTGGGATTGGTAGCGCCAAAAGCGAAGCTCGGATTCGGATCGCAAGTCCAGATGCAAACCAAAATGACCCAAATCGCGACGGCCCCTTCCGCCTTCCCCCGCGCCATTCTCCCAGCCATCAGAGAGCGAAAGCTCGCCTCCCCGCCGCATTGTATTATAAGAGAGTATCATCTCCGTATCCTCTCCCCCTTGATCTTCCTTTACTGAAACCAATATCTTTCCCTCTACTTATATCCTGCATCACATAAATAAATAAAAAATGCTTACCCCTTGTCATAAATACAAAAAAAATAAATGTAACTTACAAAAATTTTAATAACCAATAATGCATTCACCCCTTATCATACTTAATGCGACCTATATGGCAGGTTCATCATGTTGCAAAATTTTTTATTTAAAGTAAAAATATATATGCATGGCAGATTCATCATGCACCCTGTATAATGCATACCTCTACTTACCTGCAACTGGATCATAGTAACAAAATTAACATTGAAGATGTAGTCTCTTCTTCAGTCACAGTAAAACCTATAACTCCTGATACAGTTAAATCAGATGTGAGAATTGAGATGAGTTTAAAGGAAAAATGATGTTTGACTCTTCAACATTAGAAACTTATGAACTCATATAGTTTTAGCAAACTAAAACTAACAACACAGATCAATAAGAACATAAAATTCATAATCAACATCAAAGACTTTAAAATTCCTAACCAACAGAACTCAAATTATTGATACTCATACAATCTGAAAAGTATTTGTCAGAAGTAATTGAAATTGAAATCACTATATAGGAATCTGAAACATACTGAAGCTAATAGGACTGATCAACATTAGAAACTTATAAACTCATATAGTTTCAGCAAACTGAAACTATATAACACAGATCTACAGAATCAACATTGAAGACTTTAGAATTCTTAGCCGGAAAAACTCAAATTGCTGATACTCATACAATATAAAATATATTTGTCAGAAGTAACTGAAACTAAAATCACTATATTGGAATCTGAAACAAACTAAACAGCATCTTAAACTTATAAAGTCATGTAATTTCAGATAACTAAAACTATATATCATAGATCTATAACAACTCAAAATTCAATATTAACATTGTAGAATTTAGAATTCCTAGCCAACATCACAGATTTGTTACTAATTGAGGAGACTAAGAAATGAAATGTGATGGGGTTTTTAGTTGAGTTGCTAGGACTATAAATGAAAGACAATATAAGTAATGAAAACTAATCTAATTAAGTACAATTGCGGAGAATTAGAGACAACATAAAGTAAGCGTCTAACGAAACTAACATACAACGAATCCTAATCTAATCTAACATAATTGCATTCAAATAAAGAACACAAATTTAAATATTCAAACGAAATAACCATTGCAAGAAATTGAACAACTTAAATGCATCAACTAGAGTCCAACTAATGGAAGAAACATTTCATCAAACACCATGTGAGCATTAATCAAGTTAAACCAAAGGGCATGCAATCTTAACATGGGAAGCTAATGTCATTACCATTCAACAATCAAACTAGACAACCCAACACACACACACAAAAAAATCAACCAAGACGACAGTTGTGGATGAAGTTTCAACCTCGAGCGGAATGGATGGCGTGTGACGAGCAGCGGAAATGAATCATGCTACCACCTACGGATTCGGAAGGGTGTATAGTGCAGAAGAGCTTGGAATCCTGAAGCTCACTGATGTAAACTTGCCGGTGGATGAAGGTGGGCTGTCAAAATCTCTCCCAATTGAATAGAGAGCTGTGGATGAGGATGGATGAATGGAAGAGCCTCGGATTGGAGAGTTCCCAAGGTGGCGCTTCTGCTTCCAATCGGGAGAGGAAGAAGGTGGAGATGGTCAGTGCCTCCTCTCCCGATTGGGTGAGGAAGAAGATAGAATGGTGGCCGCCGGTGAGGAAGGATGTGGTGGTGGCGCCGGGGATGAGTATTGGAGAGGACGAGATGGCTCCTCCTTTTTCAATTGGGAGAGGTAGAGGAGATGAAGAAGGGCTGTCGGCGGTAGGAGCTTCTCCCGATCGAGAGAGGGTAAGGTGAGATGGGATGTTGTGAAGGCCGACTGTGATGAGGGCGGCGACCGCCAACCTTGGTGGACTGTGGTTGGAGGAGGAAGAAGGGAGGTTCGGGTGTGGGCTTGAGGTGTGCGATCAGGAGATAGAGAATGAAATGTCGGGATGAAAAAGAAAGCGATAAAAATTACGGCTAATTTTTAACCCTCAGATCATTTGGATTTGAATCATAAAGATTCATCTGGATGAAGAGATCCGAGCACTCTAAATCTAGATGAATGGTTAGGATGACAGGATCTGAGTGGATAGATCGAATTGTTTCATAACTGTATTAATGAATTTTTTAAATTAAAAAAATTTGAAATAGAATTTTTTCCCTTTCATTTTTATAAATATATTTTTTTTTGGCAAATATAATTTGTTTAGATTTCATTTTTAATATGTATTTTTTTTATAAAATTTTATTTGTAAATTTGTTTCTAATTTATTTAAATTTAGTCTCAATTTGTTTTAATATTATATTTTATTAAAGTTAAATGGATTAGTAATTTCATAGAAAATGTTTGCTTAATTTATATAAATATGAAATAGATTTCTTTTCTATTTAAAATTTATATTATTATTTATATAAAATTGAAAAGAATTATTTTCTTAATTTTATTAAATTTTAAACAAATTTTGTGACCAAAATTATACGATTTCAAATTCTATTTGTAATATGTATTTATGTTTGTTTATAGAAATTTAGTTACAACTTCATTTCAAATCGTTTTTAATTTATCTAAACCTGAAACATATTTTAATTATGTTTAAAATTGTTTATCAATATTTATATAAATTTAAAACTGGTTATTTTTTTGTCTCAATTTTTTATTAAATTTTAAACAAATTTGTGACAAAAATTATATAATTTCACATTATTTTTATAATATGTATTTTTTTTTTGTTTGTAAAAATTTATTTATAATTTCGTTTCAAATTCGGTTTCAATTTTTTTCCAAAGGAGTTGGAGATAGGTCTTTATTCGTTGAAGAGTTACGGAGAAGTGGGTTTTAGGTTTTTTTTTTCATGAAGTTAAAAAAACTGCTGTGTTTTCAAGATTCAACAACATTCAATAGACAACAGTTTAATAAAACTGTTATGTTTTTAAGATTCAACAACATTCAATAGACAACAGTTTAATAAAACTGTTGTATATTATCATATAAGCAACACTAAAAGACAATAGTTTTTTTAAAACCGTTGTCTTTGACATACATTAGACAACAGTTTTTTGAAAAACTGTTGTTATTTAAAAAATATTATGGTGAACAACAACAGTTTTCAATAAAACTGTTGTTAAATGGAAAAAAGACAACAATTTCTTGAAAAATCGTTGTCTATTAGGTGTGGTTAAATCCAAAATTTCTTGTAGTGCTCGTCCCTCGAACGCACCGTGTGCCATCCTTCTCACTAGCTGCGTCTTCCACTCGACTACCTGTGCTCCTAAGCTCCTGCACACTTAGACCCAAGGTTAAAAACACATAGGACCTAACTTAACTTGTTGATAACACCAAAACAACCTTGGGGTTCCAACAGAATTTGCATTCTAGGCGCCCGGATCCCTTCCGGGTACCTGGACCATCATTTTCCAACAACTCAATTTTCTACAAGAAAATGTTAGTCCGAGGCAAATGCAAATTATACTACCCTAAAAAACAAAGTGTTAGCACAATTATAGAGTAGTAATTAGATTTTGTCTCACCGAGACCGGAATCTAGTCACGATCTCAACTTAGATTCCCGAAATGGTTCTAAGTTGGATCAACGCCTAAGTTCCCTAACTGGGAATGCGCCCTCACCAAGTCACTCCCATCCAGTGACTTACCTTGACTTATCTGCTAGACATCCGGTCAGCCCATCGACATGTCTGGACTTCGTGCCAGCTATCTGGTCAGCCCATTGACCTAGCTGGATTTTGTGCCAGACATTCGGTCAGCCTATCGTCCTATCTAGACTTCGTGCCTGGTCAACCCGTCGACCTAGATGGACTTCATGCCAAATATCAGGTCAACCCGTCGACCTATCTGGACTTCTCCTATACACTAAGTCAAAGTGTTAGATCACAACGAAACTAACTTAACTTACTTTGCCATTCATCAAAACCTGAGTTAGACTGTTAGTGCTAACCGCACCAACAGAAGCTATATTATCAGCAAACCACATTCTCAACAAAATCCCTCACAAGAAAACTGATAAAACACCATATGAACTATAGAAAGGTCGATGCAAGTAAAAATCGGGCCTAAAATGTTTGATGCAATATTTATCGGATATGCCTATAATAGTAGTGCATATCGTTTCATAGTTCACAAGTCAGACATTCCTGATATTTATGTGGGAACAACTATAGAATCTCGGAATGTGATATTCTTTGAAAATATATTCCTGAATAAGAAGGGAAACATTCAATGTGATAATAACGGAAGTTCTAACGAAAATGATGTTTCTGAACTTAGTTGTTATAAAAGGATTATTGACAATCAAAGTGAAGAGCCACGTCGGAGTAAACGGGCTAGAGTTAAGAAATCATTCGGGCCAGACTTCATGACTTTTATGTCAAAAATGGACCTAAGAACATTAAGTGAAGCTCTCTCTAGTCCCGATGCCCGATTATGGAAAGAAGCTGTCAATAATGAAATCGAGTCCATCATGAATAACCATACTTAAGAATTAGTGGACCTTCCTTCTAGTACTAAACCATTAGGTTGTAAGTGGATACTAAAACACAAGTATAAAGCTAATGGATCGATTGACAAATATAAAGACAAACTTGTAGCCAAAGGATATAAGCAAAAGGAAGACATTGTTTATTTCGATACCTACTCACCGGTGACACGGATTACGTTTATACGAGTGATGATAGCCATTGCAGCACTGTTTAACCTTGAAATACACTAAATGGATGTTAAGACTGCGTTGTTAAATGGTGAGTTGGAAGAAGAAATCAATATGGAGCAACTTGAGGGGGTAGTAGCTCCAGGAAAAGAAGAAAAGGTGTGTCGACTTGTTAAGTCATTGTATGGACTTAAACAAGCACCTAAATAATGGCACGAAAAATTTGACAAAATAATGCTGTCAAACGAATTCAAAATAAATGAATGTGACAAATATATTTATGTCAAATACACACCTAAATGTCATGTAATTGTTTGTCTATATATAGATGACATGCTTATAATGGGCAGTAATCATGAAGTAATCATGAGTACAAAGAAAATGTTGACCAAGAATTTTGATATGAAAAACAAAACAATGCAGATGTTATATTGGGAATTAAAATTCTCAGGACATCCGATGGGATAGTTTTGACACAATCCCATTATGTAGAGTCAGCATTGAAAAGGTTTAATGCGTACGATCTCTCTATAATAAAAATGTTGGAGCAATCCCAATGGTCCGTGCGACCATGTATTTTGGTGTTTGGGCAAAGGGTTTAAGTTAGGTTCACCCTTGTATTTGATATGTGTATTTGAGTTGTGCAGGTTTGCAGGATACACATTTGACTCAGGTTGATGGCTTTGAGTCCGGTGAAGGATGGAGTATCCGAGGGACCGTGAACAAGGCAGCGAGGACAAGGATCGAGGGAAGTGACTTCGAGGCATACACAAAGGATGACATTGGGATGAGCCGTGGGCTTGGGTGCATCCGAGGGACGAGAGCCAAAAGGAAGTAGGCTTGAAGGCTAGGAGGTTAAGGCTGTAAAGAAGCGTCAAGTGAGTCGTAAGGGTGAGGGTCCGAGTACTGAGTGATTATACTCGGGTACCAGTCGACTGGTGGTTTCATCAGTCAACTGGTGTAGTCGATTGGGAGTGAACAGAATGTTTTTGTTTGCTTGGCCAGTATGGAGCAATCGATTGGTACTTTTTACTAGTCGACTGGTATCGAGCCGTTGGGATGTAACGGTCGAATTTCCGCAGAGGGTAGTCGACTGATGATTTTAGCAGTCGACTGGTAGGCGGGGTTTTCAACCCGCGACCTATATAAGCAAAGCTTGGAAGCTTTGTTATAGTTGATGAAATTGGACTTGGTTAAAGTCTAATTAGTAATCTACCAGTGCTCAAGGTTTCCCTTGTGTCCAAGAGGTCTTGGTGAGTTTTTGGCGAGGTTTCTCCATGCACAAGGAGATTTGAGCTAGCCAGAGTTTCCGGGGAGTCATTCACCGATGGATCAGGATCGTCCACCTTACGGACAGCCATGGAGGCGGAGCTTTATCTCTGAACCACGTTAAATCAGCGTGTATTGATTTGCATTCTTTTCTTTAGTCTTTAGCTTTTATATTTGTATAGTTTGTATTTCCACTGCGTAAACTAACTAGTGTAGGAAGCTATCGAATTGGGGGCATCATCTATCCAACCCTCCTTCTAGTCGGCCATCGATCCCCTACAAAAAACACCAATGGATCTAAGTCAACACTTAACGAAAAACCATGGTAAGCCCATATCACAATTGGAATAGTTTCGGTTAATAGGCAGTTTGATATATCTCGCAAACTGCACACGTCCTGATATTGCTTATGTGGTAAATAAGTTGAGTCGTTTTACGAGTAATCCAAACGACACCCATTGAAAAGTACTCATATGAGTTCTTAGATATTTGAAATATACTATGAACTACGGATTACATTACGGAATATATCTTGCTGTCTTAGAGGGATATTGTGATGCTAATTGGATATCAGATACAAAAGATTCCAAATCTATTAGTGAGTATGTATTCACAATCGGTGGAGGAGCAGTATCTTGGAAATCTACAAAGCAGACATATATTGCTCAGTTAACTATGGAATCCAAGTTTATAGCACTACACAAAGCAACAAAAGAAGTTAAATAGCCGAGGAATTTCTTAGAAGATATTATGAACTGGACGAAATCGGTGTCCGCCGTACTTATATATTGTGATAGTCAATCGGTGATTGTAAGGGCACAGAGTAGTATGTATAATGGTAAGTGTCGACATATACATCACAGATACAATACCATTAGGCAGTTGATCTTGAACAGAGTGATTACAATCAACTATGTCAAGTCAAAAGATATCTTCGCAGACCCCTTACGAAGGGGCTAAGTTGAGATCAAGTATACTGCTCATCGAGATGAATGAGATTAAAAATCTATAACTAAAATGTCTGTAGCGATAACCCAACTAGAGCTGTCAGAGGGGCCAACCCGTGGCGGGGCGGGTCGGCCCGTGGTGGGCTAACCATTTGGCGGGGCGGGGCAGGCCAACCCACCAACTTGACGGGTTGGGAAATTTCCAACCCAACCCATTCTAAGGCGGGTTGCGGGTTTGGCTGGTCAACCCGCGGACCCATCAATTTTTTTTTAAAAAATTAAAAAATATTACATATCTTCAACATTTTACTTCGAAAAAGTTTTCTACAATTAAATGTATACATAAACATGTATTTTAAATATAAATGAATACAAATGAGTACTTATGTTGGATGAAAAGTACTATTTTTATTTCAAAATTATAACAAAGAAAGATAATAAATTGGCCTAAAACTTAGCTTACATGTGTTTTTCATCCCGCGGGCCAACCCAAGCCCTAGCGGGCCGACCCGCGTAGGTCGCGGGCCTAGGCGGATCGACCCATGGCGAATTTTGGGTTGGTAAAATTTTAACCCAACCCGCTTAAATTATTTGGCGGAGCGGGCCAACCTGACGGGCCTAACCCAAATTGACGGCTCTAAACCCAACCTTGTTGACTAGAGATCCCAAGATCTTAGTTCAATGGGACAACGAAGTTACAGAAGTTGTGTTATAGCACATGAGATTTATTATCTCTATCCCAATCCTAGGATAAACTTCTTCTATCCTACCACATGTAGTGAGGTTAAGCATATGCTTTTAATAACTTCTATACCTTTATAAGGTGAAGTATGGTAGGAAACTCTTGATAGAAGTGTCACCTATATGAGTGTGAAGACTGACCGCTTCAATGAAACACTCATGAATCCAAGATGATGTCCATGGCCAAAACGGAACCAACCATGAGAACCAAAAGTAAGTGAGATAAGTTTCTGTGTGGGTGTTATTGTCTTAGTATACACAAACGGCTGAGCAGTTCAAGACATCATGTTCACTGCGCAGCCTAATATGTTCGATAGCATTCCACTATGGAAGGTTCAAAGTCACAAACTACCTCTCCCGATGTATTAACTTATCGATTGAACTCTCCTTAGGTGATAACATGCATGCATTAAATTTCATTTATGTGGGGGATTGTTAGAAATTATAAATGAGAAATTAAAAGGTTTAAGTACCTTTTGGATAGTTAAAGGGTGACATCTTATGAAGAGGTAGTGTGCGTCTTAAGAAAGGATGTGATCTACATCATCCAACTCAAAATGGATGAATGAGATCTAATTGAACCAAGAGGTTCTTATACCCCTTCATTTAGTATAAATAAAGTCTCTCATATCTCCATTTCACTCACTCAATTCCTTCCAAGCAAAGCAAGCATTGCATCTCAGACTTGCATTGGAGAGTTTGAGAAACCTTCTTCGATTTGGAGGTCTTGCGATTTGCAGTGCTGCTATCGCAAGATAAAGTCATTATATCTTGGGAGATGATTGTCGTGTTCCGTGAGCACCGTGTGTGGGACAAATTCATCTTAAAGAGATAGAGTCTAACTCTAGTCTCGACTCAACCAAAATGGTGATATACCGTCATTCTGCCCGCGCTCAGATTGCACCAAAACAAAAATCCCAACATTTATAAAATATTTTGAAAATTTAATACTCTAAAACTTTATTTAAATATTGATTTCATATTATTTTATAATTTGACATAAATTGTTGCATTAAAAATATGGAACTTCCATATCAGCGATCCCCCTAAAGCTGATTTTTACGGATATAAAGGAAGGTAAATACAAGTACATAGCTGAAAGCGTATGACCATAAATTATCATATTAAGACATATCATATAGTTTAAGTTCATCACTAACGTCGGATGTTAAGTTGCTAACTTAAACGATGATGAAGCACTAGTTGGATGACGTGGAGATTGTTAAAATAAGAGTCCTTCCACCATGAATATGTCCTTAGTCTTTATAAATAAAAATAATTTAGGAGTTGTTCGATAAGATATATTAAAATTTAAATTCTATATTTCATATTGTATCAAAAAAATTTGGTATAATAAAAATGCATACAGATACTATACTAAATTTTCGATATGATATAAATTTTATACTGTTAAATTTTGATATCAGTATGGTATTAAAATTTCTATATAAATCTTATATTGATACTATACTAAAATTTCAATACAATATTACACTATATCAAAATGTTGAATGTATCGTTAAATCGGTATGATTTAATATATTTTAGTATGATAGATATGATATATTAAAATTTTAATATTTTTTCCAGTCCTAAAATAGCTAAGAAATTATATACGAGGTTGATCTATAATTGAGAGAGGTCATGTATACATTAAACTAGAACTATTGTGACAAATGACATAAGAAGTCATTTTCTAGGCACCTCCATACCAGAAGGTGAACACAATTTGTTGTTGGAGATTTACGGGTATTAGCTGAATTTAAATTCATCGAATTCAATTCACTTATCTGTTGAAATGACCTGAGCTGATAATCTCAGGCTGGCAACAGTGGGCTGATTTTTGCCAAGTGCTATTCACGGAGTGGCTGAGCGAGCAAAGCGTCCACGTAGCAAAGTTAGAGCGGCAATCTTGAAACAGATTTGCTCACCTCTGGCTATGCTTCGAGGCTTCTACGGGTTGTCTGTTTCCCAGGATACAATGGTTAACCGTGATTCCCGCCAAGCACTGGTGGTCACGATGAACTAAATGGTACTCGAACTATCACGGGCACCGCCGAGCAAAAGTTTCACGGTAGAGGAGGAGAGAACGTAAGTAGAGAGCTTCTGCTGCTTTTCGCTGTGGCTCTCTTTACCTATGATCGTAATCTCCTTATATAGGAGATAAGATCAATGGCAATGTTAATGATTGATTAATGATCATTACTCACCAAGCTGTGAAATGCCAGTGTTTAACTCAGCCATTTTGATTCTGCATTAATCTTACTTTAATGCATCCATTACACAAGTAGCAAAAAGGTCTAACTGGTTCGACATTCGGTGCGCACAGGTCGTGCCCACACATGAGTCAACATGATTTAGTGTAATCTAGGTCCTAGATTTGCACCCCCTTGTGCACCCATGCGTGAGAGAGAGATTCTCCTTATGCATTTATTCACATCATCAGTGCATGTGAATCAATATAAACCAACCAACATGTCAAGAAACTCCCAATGTGGGACTAAAGTCCCATTCACAATGGAGCATCTTTCCTCTTCCACCTCTTCTCCATTCACATCACTTATATTCAACAATCCCTCACATGAATAGAGATAGGGTATGTGATAGCATTCAACAATTGAGTCTAGTATAGGACAGGTAGGTTTTACCCTTTGAACCTGTTGATGTGGGAAGCATCCGACGATCGAACTCGTGTTTTGATAATGGAAAAGGATTCAAAGTTAAGGTACCTTGTGATCTAACAAGTCTGCTTGAGTATTTCAGGAAAGTCCTAGCTGCGGTTAGGCAAAGGGAAAAACCCTAGAGGGTGGTAACCCTAGGTCATAGGGGGAGGTAACCCTATGCGAAAAGTCTTGGCAAGTCGATGGCTTCAGGCAAAAGTCCTAGGGGGTGGTAACCCTAGGTGGAAAGTCCTGGTGTCGCGAACTAGGTGAAAGACTGGACTAGCTGGGAAGCGGATGTCCAGCAGAAAGTCCAGAAGCATCGAGTGCTAAGCAAAAGTCCAGTCGATCTGGAGGATCGCACTGGCAACAGGTAAATCTCCTGAGTGAAGTAGGTGAGGACGTGTTCCCCGTATAGGGAACAGTAGGCGTCGGGTCGACCTAAGATTTCCGGTCGAAAATCCGAAGTCAGACTCAGACAGTCCGAAGACTGTCATTATCATATTTATACTGTTGTTTTATGCTAAACTTTGTGCTGCAGGGTATTTTTGGGATTAACATATCTAGTAGGGACCAAAATGCATAATTAGCCTCGGATGAACAGTACCGAGGCTCCTCCATGGAGCTTGGAGGCGCCTCGGGTGCAAGGCTGGAGCTGGCTGTGAAGCAAGCTTGGAGGCGCCTTGGTGAACAGTGGAAGGCGCCTTGGACAGCTTGATGAAGGGGCCTTGGAGTGGTTGGAGGCGCCTTGAACCTGATAAGGTTCGACCAGTTCAGCACTTATCTTCGCGGCTGACTCTGCTCTTTCAAGGCGCCTTGGTGAACAGTAGAAGGCGCCTTGAACACCCTTTATAAGGGGTTTCGACCAGCAGCTCTCAATAACAATTTCCAAGTCTTCTGTCTCCAACGTGCTGCTCTGAAAGACGCCCGAAAGTGCTGCTACAAGTTTACGACGACCCGAAGATCCGAGATTCTATTCTTGTCGTCGGTATAATTAGTTTTTGCATTTATTTGTACGTCATCTTGTAATCATTTTATCGAGCTTATAGTTGTTGCCCACGCAAAGCGATCAAGGATCGCGGGCCTTCGAGTAGGAGTCGATCAAGGCTCCGAACGAAGTAAAATTCTCTGTGTCCTTCTGTTTATGTTTCTTTACTTTATTCCGCTGCGTTTTAATTACTCCGATAGTTTTCGCGATTCGAAAAACGAAATAGCCGCGAGCGCTATTCACCCCCCCTCTAGCGCGTCTTGATCCAATAGAACCTTCCCTTGTAAAGATCTGTTTGTTTATTAGCTAATAGTAGACATGATATCCTTGAACTATTCTACCGTCTGTGTAAGCATTGACATATCTCACCCAAGATTCTTCCTGATACAACTCAGTTCTCATGAGTATGTTCATTCTTAGCCATGAACACGCCTAGTTCTGTGATAAGCCCTAAAAATTGTTCCTCTAATTCTCGTCGAAGCAACCTCACTTCTTTCTCACATAGGTGATCCCTCGAGAGTAGCCATTTACTCTTCTTGATCATTAAAAGTCCATCAACTTACACTGATCCAGTCACTGTTTTATTGGGCTACCCCCACAGTGTGTCTAGTCAGTGCAAATTAGTTGTCCCTTTGAACCTAGTTCTTGGGATCTCCAATCAGCATAAGTTGGGTGTCCTCTGCATTGATCCTTGACAACAGCATCAAACTCATTCCACATGATGAACTTGCAACTAACTCTCTATTTAACCCTTTGGTTAGCAGATTCGCTAGGTTATCCTTTGACTTTACATAGTAAACAGTGATAACTCTCATTGAGAGTAATTGTCTAATGGTATTATGTCTATGACGTATATGTCTAGACTTACATTATGCATATGGCTCTATGCTCGACCAATTACTGATTGACTATTGCAATGTATGCAAATTATCGACATAGGTTTCGACCATCTCGAAATATCTTCGAAGAATTACCGTAGTCATTCAACCTCTTCACCACATTTATCTGTTGGTGCGGGAAGCATCCGACGATCGAACCCAAGTTTTGATAATGGCAAAGGGTTCAAAGTTAAGTCTTGTTGTTATCTAACATGTTGAATGAGTGTTTCAGGAAAGTCCTAACTGCGGTTAGGCAGGTGAAAACCCTAGGGGGTGGTAACCCTAGGTCCTAGGGGGCGGTAACCCTAGGTGGAGAAAAGTCCTAGCTGTGGTTAGGCAAAGAGAAAACCCTAGGGGGCGGTAACCCTAGGTCATAGGGGGTGGTAACCCTATGTGGAAAGTCTTGGCAGGTCGATGGCTTCAGGCAAAAGTCCTAGGGGGTGGTAACCCTAGGTGGAAAGTCCTGGTGTCGCGAACCAGATGAAAGACTGGACTAGCCGGGAAGCGGATGTTTAGCAGAAAGTCCGGAAGCGTCGAGTGCTGAGCAAAAGTCCAGTCGATCTGAAGGATCACACTGGCAACAGGTAAATCTCCTAAGTGGAGTAGGTGAGGACGCATTCCCCGTAGAGGGAACAGTAGGCGTCGGGTCGACCTAGGGTTTCCGGTTGGAAACTCGAAGTCAGGCTTGGATAGTCCGGAGACTATCATTATCACTTCTATTATGCTTTATGTGCTAACTTTGTGCTGCAGGGTATAGTTGGGATTAATGTATCTTGCAGGGACCAAAGTGCAAAGATTAACCTCGGATAAACAGTGTCCGAGGCGCCTCCATGGAGCTTGGAGGCGCCTCGGGTGCAAAAGCTGACTTGGCCGTGAAACAGGGTTGAAGGCGCCTCAGCTGGCTCTGGAGGCGCCTTGGAAGGTGCCTTGAAGACCCTTGAAGGCGCCCTCAAAGGTGATAAGTGCAAACTGGTCAGCGCTCATCTGCACGGTGGACTCGGAGCTATGAAGGCGCCTTCGGAGGCTTCCAAGGTGCCTTGGATACCCTTTATAAGGGGACTTCGAGCAACATTGAAGAACAACAACTTCCAAGCTTCCATTCTGCTGTGTTCTGCTCAAGTACTACTTCCGAAGTGCTGCTGCAACATTCCGACGACCCGGAGCTCAGATTTCTTCTCTACTACTGTTGTCGGTATAATTTTAATTGCAGTTAAATTGTAATTAGTTTGTAATATTCATACGAGCTTATAGTTGTTGCCCACGGAAAGCGATCAAGGATCGCGGGCCTTCGAGTAGGAGTCGACCTAGGCTTCGAACGAAGTAAACGACCGTGTTCTTGTGTTTGTTTCCTTTATTCCGCTGCTTTAATTACTCGACGAACATTTTACGATTCTGATAATCGAACGATTTAGCCGCGAGCGCTATTCACCCCTCTAGCACGGTCTCGATCCAACAATATCAAGAACTACAAACTTAGATTCCATCATGGATCTGGTTATTACCATTTTCTTAGAAGATTTACAGGAAATGGTTGCACCTCCCAGAGTGAATACATGTCTATCCACTCGTTGACTTAGAGTCTTTTATGTCAGATATTCAACTAGTATCATTGTATCCTTTAATCACAATAGGATATCTTGTATAGTACAATCCATATGCATAAGTATAACTCAAGTACCTCAGAACTCTTGTTATCCCTTTCCAATGCTCAATACTTGGATTACTCGTGTATCTACTTAGTTTACTTACTGCGTAGACCAAATATGGTCGTGTACAACTCATCAGATACATCAGACTTCCAATCACTTGAGAGTACTTTATCTGAGAGATACTTTCACCTTGATTTTTTGATAGATGTTGACTCATATCTATTGACGTTTGTGCCAACACATTATCACCCTTGGTGAATTTTTTAAGAATTTTATCCACGTAATGGGACTGACTAAGAACAAGTCCTTCTGTTATTCTAAGAATTTTGATTCCTAGAATCATATCAGCTAGGCTCATGCCTTCCATGTCAAATCTTGAGTTCAACATATCTTTAGTGGATTTGATTATCTTATCATTACTCCCAATGATAAGTATGTCATCTACATATAGGCATAAGATGAAGTAGTCATTCTCTGTGACTTTCATGTAGACACATTTATCATATTCATTAATCTTGAATCCACATTCCTTCATAACATTATCATAATTTTCATGCCACTACTTTGGTGCTTATTTCAAGTCATATAATGACTTCACCAATCTACAAACCTTGTTTTTCTATCCTGGCACAGAAAACCCTTCCGGTTGCTCCATGTAGATTTCTTCTTCTAAATCCCCATTTAGAAAAGCTATATTTATATCTATTTAATGTATTTCGAAATTCCATAGAGCGACAATAGCCAACAATACTCTAATGGAAGTTATTCTTGATACCGGAGAATACATATCAAAGTAATCGATGCCTTCTTATTGTTGGTATCCTTTGATTTCCAATCTGGTCTTATACTTATCAATTGCAATCTAGCAGTTTACTTCCAGGAGGAAGATCTATAAGTTTCCAAGTGTGATTTTGCAAAATAGAGTCTATCTCAGATGTAATTGACTCTCTCCAGTGAGGTACATTAGAAGAGCCTATAACTTCTGAGTAATTTCGGGACTCACTTTCCAACATGAAAGTGATAAAATCTGATCCATAAGATTTTTCTACCTAAGCTCTTTTGCTCCGTCTAAGCTTAACCTCCACTGGTTCCTCATCATCATCTTCATCTTGTGTTTCATATATCTGCTTTGAGGAGCTAGCATCCCCTCGAGTCTTATACGGGAACTCATGCTCGAAGAACAAGGTATTTCTCGATTCTATTATAGAGTTCTTGTGTAACTCCGGTATTTGTGACTCATACACAAAAAAATTAATACGCACTGCTATTCTGTGCATATCTAATAAATATACAATCAATATTTTTTGGTCCTATCTTAATCCTTTTCTGATCAGGCACCAACACTTTGACAAGACACCCCTACATTCGTAAATATTTATAGGATGATTGTCTTCCATTCCATAACTCATAAGGGTTCTTATCTATCTTCTTTTGAGACATCTTATTTAAAAGATAATTAGCTATTAATACAGCTTCCCCCACATGAACTTTGGCAGTCTAGAGCTCGATAAAAGAGCATTCATCATCTCTTTTAGAGTTCGGTTCTTTCGCTCAACAACTCCATTTTGTTAAGGAATATAAGGAGCGGTTGTTTCTTATCTGATCCCATGTTCAACACACAACTCAGCAAACGATGATATATATTCACTGCATCGGTCACTTCAAACCACCTTAATCTTTCTATTAAGCTAGTTTTCAACCTTTTTTTTATGGAGTGTAAATTTTTCTATAGCTTCATCTTTACTTTTGAGAAGATACACATAATAGTATTTTTTATTATCATTGATAACTAGCATTTTTATCTATTATTTTGGTTCTTAGACTTGGTATTTTTACCTTTTCACATGCTTAATTTTATGGTTATATTATATTTTGTGAGTAGAATCTATTTGGACTTAATTGTAAATTTTTTACAAATTATGGAATTTAATTTCATGTTTTTATGTGATTTTGTAGGAAATTCAAAGAGTCATAGATTAGGATCAAGCCGGATCAAATTTGGCTTAATTTAGAGGTAAAATGGAGGAGATCAAGCTGAATTAGTATGAATCGTTTATCAAGATCTAGTGAGATCCTGCCCTTTCAGTCAGATCAAGTGATCCAACCCTTCATCCTGATTTAAAGCGATCTGGACCATTCATGAAGATCCAAAGAAGTAGAGCTCCAATTCAAACCCAATCCAAAAGCCCACCTTCAAGCCCAATTCCAAAAACCCAATTTCAATTTCTTATTAGATTCAGATCTTTTCCCTTAACCCAAAACCTCAACCCCACAACCTGATCCACTAAGAAACCCTCCCCTTCATCTCACATGCGATGACACAGTAAATCTGATTTCTTATCTTCTTCTCGCGTTTTTCCTCTTCTGCTAGGGCTCGCGACTATCGACGGTGTCCTCTTCTTCCTTTCTTCTCCTCACCACCGATCGATGGCATCTTTTCTTTCCTTGCCATCGGCCGGCCAACCCTTTCTACTTTCTTTTCTTCTCGTATTGTCAGCGTCTCTTCCCCACACGCCCGACACCCCAATCCTCTTCTGCGATCTTCTCCGGTCCGGTGACGACGATAACTCCGGAGACTCTTGTGAGCGGCGATGACTTCTACTAGGGCTCTTCTTCTCCAGCGGAGCGTTTTGCATTGGCGAGGGGTGAGTGCCTTTTCATTTGGTTCTTTGAGCTGTTAGTGGAGTGGATCTAGGGTTGTCTTGACGACGGAGCATTCTCCTCCAGCAAGGTATTCCTTCTACATCCCTACCTCAGTGGACATCTACCTGTGGATGGTGTTCCGAAAGCAGAGGAATTCGACTGTGCCTTCTTCTCCGGCGAGTTTCATCTCTCTAATCCATCACTGTGCTACTGTGGAGCCTTCACCTATGGACAACGTTCTGAAAGCAGTGACCCTCCATCTCAGATGCAGTGATCATCTAATTCCGACAGAAGCAAGCTCACTCTCAATTTATGTGTTAATTTCCAGCCAATCAGAGATCAGTCATTGAGTTGCTGTTCACCAGTGATGGTGTTCCGGATCTAGCCCTCCGTGTGACGACGGAGGTAGTTGAATTGGTGTATGATTGTGGAGGAGTGGATTTGGTTGGTTAACTTAGTTTGTTTCCATGTTTGATTTGCTTTATCTTTCTTCTTATGCATTTTGGATATTGTAGTTTCTGTTTTGATTCATGTTTGAATTTCTTAGTTGTTAGTTTACCATCATGTTATTTGTTTGTGGTTAATTTAGTTTACTTTCTTGCTTAATTAGGTTGTTATGTTTTTCAGTGCTTCTTAGATTGATAGTATGCAATTTGTTTAGTTCATTAATGCATGTTAGCTTGATTTATGTATGATTGTTGATCTTGTATGATAGGGTGACAATGTGGTACAGGTTTAGCTTTTATGCATAATTAGGTTTTGTTTAATTGTTGTTAAGTTTGTTTAGTCAATTGCTTTTGTTTAACTATTGCTTTCTTTATGCATGTTTCTCCTGTAAAAAGGATCCTCGTAGCGTAGAGTGACACTACGTTGTAAGTTCATATTTGCTAGTTAGTTAGGATTTCCTTATTTACATTAGGTGTAGAAATTCTAAAACAAAACCTCCATTATTCGATTTCGTCTAAGAGCAAACGTCCTATCACTGGTTCCATGTGAGAATGACCCGATCCTCTACTATACTACCTTAGTGTAGGTTAAGAGATTCAGTTGAATATAAATGAATTAATTTGATCCTGCGCAAGTGACAGTTGCGTGCTTATCAAATTTTGGCGTCGTTGCCAGGGAACTAGTGATGTTCATTTGCTTTTAGACTGTATATAGTTTTATCTTTATCTTGTTTTTGCTTTTCTACTTTATTATTTTATTTTTCTTTAGACTTACTGTTAGTATCTCCTTTTGCTATGGAGCTTTGCAGGTTGAAGGAAAGGAGTGAGATGAGTAATACTATAGTATGTCGTGAATAAAGACTTATTTTGGTCAATTTCATCATTTAGACCACCGTTTCAGTTTTTCTATATTTTACATTTCATTTTTTTTTCGATTTTTTTCTCTCTTATTTCTATTTCTTTGGTGGTTGTAAAAATTCAAAACATGTTGTTCATTGCTTGTATGTATGCATGCTATCTTGTATATTTTTCTGTATCTTTTAATTGTATTTGCATGAGTGTTTTAGGTTAGACCAGAAAATCTCTTTTGTGTCATAAGTTCCAGAGTTTCAGTGTGATCAAGACCTCACCTTTGATAAGCAAAATGGAGAACACTAAAAAGACTCTCAGAGAGATTTGGGCACCAGATTTGTCAGTTGAATCATTTTGCATCAGATATTCTGATTTAGAGGCAGACTTCGAGTTATGGCATATTGTTCATCTATTATCGAAGTTTCATGGACTATCTGGTGAGGATCCCAATAGGCATCTGCATGATTTGGAGATAGTTTGTTCTTCATGGAACCCACTTGGCATATCAGAAGAAGATGTTAGACTTAGAGCATTTCCATTTTCAGTAGCAGATTCAGCAAAAGATTGGTTATATTATCTCCCACCCAACTCTATCACCAGCTAGATTAAGATGAAGAAATTATTTCTGGCGAGGTTCTTTCCTACTTCTAGGATCGTAGCTATTCGGAGGAGTATTTGTGGAATTCAACAATTTATAGGAGAACCATTTCAAGAATATTGGGATAGATTTAAAAAGCTTGTTGTTAGTTACCCTCAACACCAGATAAGCGATCAACTACTAATTGTATACTTCTATGAGGGATTGCTTCCCATGAATAGGAGTATGGTTGATGCAGCTAGTGGAGGGGCTCTAGTTAACAAAACATCTACTCAGACCAAAGAACTTATCAAGATTATGGCTGCAAATTATCAGCAGTATGGGACTAGACCGATGATTACCGAAGGTGTTCATTCCTTTGTCAGTGTATTCCCGACCAGGATCTAGTATCACTAGCCTGATCATCAGTATTATCAGACTTATCAGCAGGATAGGTATAATTTATTTGCAGGATTCAGGTATGGGAAAACACAACAAGGGACTTCTGGAGTGGCCCCAGTCTTACCAGCCTTACTTTCAGCACCATCATCCTGAGCAAGATTTTAGGGAGCAATCACAACAATATTTGCAAAAACAAGAAACACAATTCCACCCAAGAACACATTCATCGACACAGTTACAGTTGCTATTAGATCTGTTGGTTGCTACTCGGAATATCGTCCTAGTTCCCCTGTATAAAAATTTGTACAAGCATAGAACTATCATAGCTACCCATGTGTTCTACTAAAGTTAAATTTTGATTGCAAACGATGCTTAACATTATTAATCCAAATTTCCCCTTTAGAAGTTAAACTTGGATTGGAAACGAAACTTAACATTATTACTCCAAGTTCAACCGATGAGATCTTCCTAAGTTAAACCATATTACAGAAGTTATCAAATATCTATTTCAAAGATCGACTTTCAGGTTGAACATGGCGAGGCACTAGGCCTTCTTGGGTATGAGATCTGTTGGTTAGTCCTAGGAAAACGTACTGTTTCCACTGTAAAAATTTTTTTTGTACAAGTGTCGAACCTTTTCTTAAATAACCTATTGTGTTCTTTAGAAGTTAAATTAAGAATCGCAGACGGAACTTAACATCATTGATTTCAAATTTAACTTATCTGTTCTTAATGGTTTAGATTTGAATCGCAAGCGGAACTTAACACTATTGATTCAAATCTACCTAAGTTATTAATTCCATAAATATTAATTTCCAAAATTGGCTTACAGAACTGTATGGTAAGGCACATGGCCTTCTTAGATATGGGAGCAACCACCACCGCCTAGGCAAAGCCTTTTAAGGAAAGCTAATATTTATTTCCTTAAATAATTCTAGGTTAACCAAAAAGAACAATCGAATCACAAATTTGAAAAAGAAGAAAACACAAACTCGAAAAACTATTTCGAAAAACTAGATCTAATTGCCTCTTGTATTTATAATTCTTACAAAGAAAATAACTAGTATGATGCGGAAGAAAATTACTAGTTATACATTCTCTTTGTAAGCTAATGACCTCGAGATCTTCTGTCATATTCCTCGCCTCGCCTTGGACGTCGTGTGGGCGACGATCCTCTAAGATGAACACCACCCAAAAGCTTCCTTCTCTTCTTCTAAAATCCGGCCACCACCACCACTAAGGAGAAGAGAGCAAAGGGAAAGGGAGAAGGGAGAGGGCCGGCCACCAAGAGATCTCCAAGCTATAGAATAAGAGTTGTATCTCATGAAGCCCCCTCACCCCTTCTTTTATATTACTTGCCCAAGGCAAATAAGGAAAAACTTTTTACAAAAAATAAAATCATCCAAGAGTTTTTCCTTTTCCCTTTTAATTTTTCCTTTTGTTTCCTCTTGATTGAATCAATCACCAAAATTAATTTTTTGATGATTTTATTTTTTATTATGGCCGGCCCCTTGCTTGGGCACCAAGCAAGGTGGCCGACCACCTCATCAAGAGGAAAAAGGAATTATATTTTTTTTATAAAATTTTACAAGAAAAACTCTTATAAAATTTTACAAGCTCTCTTTCCTAAAGTAGGAGTTAAAAAAAAGGAAAGTTTCTAAAAATTAAAACCATGTTTTAAAATTTAAAAACTCTCTTATAAAATTTCCTTTTTTTAACATGATGATAGAAAATTTTAATTTTAAAACTTATCTCCCTTTTTCTTAAACCATGAGGATGGTTAAAAAAGGAAAGTTTTAAAACTTTTAAAACTCTCTATTAAAACATGTGGTCAAATTCAAATAAGGAAAGTTTTTAAAAAATTAAAATATCTCTTTTAAAACTTATAGTTTTCTACAAAGAGAAGATTTTAAAAATTCAAAACAACCCTCCTATTTGAATTAATATTGGCCGGCCCCTACAAGCTTGGTCACCAAGCAATAGGGCTGACCCTTATAAGAGGATGTGGCCGACCATTGCTTGGTCACCAAGCAATGGTCCGACCCCCTTCTTGAACACCAAGAAGAGCCTTACATTTGGATGGACTTGGGGTTATAATGATGATACGACAGGGATCTAGAGGAGAAATTGGTTTTCGCCTTCCGATGAGCTTGAGTATCCCGTGTTCACCCCGAACACACAACTCAAGTTCATCGATAATAACTCATTCCATTAGAGAGTTATTACCGCACCAATCCCAAATTACATTATGGGCTCCTTCTTATCATGAGTGTGTTAGTCTCTCTGTGTTTAAGATTACGAATGTCCACTAATTAAGTAAGTTACTGACAACTCATTTAATTAATATTTAGCTCCAAGAGTAGTACCACTCAACTTCATTGTCATGTCGGACTAGGTCAACCTGCAGGGTTTAACATGACAATCCTTATGAGCTCCTCTTGGGGACATTCTCAACCTAGATAACTAGGACACAGATTCCTTCTATAATTAATAACACACACTATAAGTAATATCATTTCTCAACTTATCGGGCATATTGATTTATCGAGCTAAACCTCACCCATTGATAAGTCAAAGAAATAAATATTAAATATATGTGCTTGTTATTATATTAGGATTAAGAGCACTCACTTCCATAATAACTAAGGTCTAATTCTTTTACTAAGTCAGTACAAAAAGAACTTACCTAAATGATCCTACTCAATACACTTAAAGTGTATCAGTGTAATTTATTAGTCAAGATAAACTAATACTTAATTACACTACGACTATTATGATGGTTTGTTCCTTTCCATTTTAGTCGTGAGCAACTTGTTTATAATTTATAGAGAACCGACAACATGATCTTCTGAGTGTGACACCACACTCCATGTTGTCTATTATATAAATTAATTGAACAATTACATTTAACAAATAAATGCAGATATTGACCAATGTGATTCTTTTATTTCAATAAATGTTTACAAAAACTAGGCTTTCAGTATATACTCTAACAATCTCCCACTTATACTAAAAGACTAAGATGCCATATCTGTTGCCATACATCTGATTCCCATCCCCTCCATATGCCGATCAAAAGCTTTCGCCGGAAGGGCCTTAGTGAAAGGATCTGCCAGGTTATCTGCTGATGCTATCTTGGCAACGACAACTTCTCCTTGCTTAAAGATGTCTCGTATCAGGTGGTACTTGCGCTCTATATGTTTACTTGCCTTATGGGCTCCTGGTTCCTTCGAGTTTACAACTGCACTGCTATTATCACAATAAATTGTGATGATCTTGGGCAAACCAGGAATCATATCTAAGTCCATTAGAAAATTCGTGAGCCATACAACTTCTTTGGTTGCCTCAGAGGCTGCCACATACTCAGCTTCCATGGTTGAGTCCGAGACGCATTTCTGCTTAACACCCCTCCATGCAATGGCTCCACCTCCTAGAATAAACACATAGTCTGACGTAGACTTACTATTGTCCCTATCTGATTGGAAGTCCGAATCCGTGTAACCCACTGGGAGTAAATCATCTGCCTCGTAAACTAGCATATAGTCTCTAGTCCTTCTCAGGTACTTCAATATATGCTTTACAGCAGTCCAATGTCCTTGTCCAGGGTTACTCTATTATCTGCTGACCATGCCTACGACAAAATATATATCAGGTCTCGTACACAGCATAACATACATAAGGGTTCCTACAGCCGAAGCATAAGGAACTGCCTTCATTTCCTCCATCTCCTTTAATGTTTTTGGAGACATCTCTTTAGATAAGGCTACTCCATGCCTAAAAGGTAAGAAACCTTTCTTGGAGTTCTGCATGCTAAAATGAGCAAGGACCGTATCTATATATGATGCTTGAGATAGGCACAACATTCTTTTCTTGCGATCCCTTATAACTTTGATCCCAAGAATGTGTGCACATTCTCCTAAGTCCTTCATATCAAATTGTTTGGACAACCATACCCTTACGTTCGATAATACCTTGACATTGTTGCCAATTAACAAAATATCATCTACGTATAGTACAAGAAATACCACCACATTTCCGTTACACTTCTTGTATACACAAGACTCATCCGGACACTGAATAAATCCATATGACTAGATTACTTCATTAAACCAGATGTTCCAAGATCTTGAAGATTGCTTCAGTCCATAAATGGACCGATTGAGCTTGCATACTAGATGCTCTTTGCCTTTTTCAATGAATCCCTCTGGTTGCTTCATATGGATATTTTCTTCAAGACTTCCATTAAGGAATGCTGTCTTGACATCCATTTGCCAAATCTCATAATCCATATGAGTGGCAATGGATAAGAGTATCCGGATAGACTTAAGCATGGCTACCGGTGAAAAAGTCTCCTCATAGTCGATTCCCTCTTTTTAAATATACCCTTTCGTAACAAGCCTTGCTTTAAAGGTTTCTACCTTCCCATTTGTCCCTCTTTTCCTTTTGTAGATCCACTTGCATCCAACAACTTTTACACTATTAGGTGGTTCTACAAGCTCCCAGACCTTATTAGAGTACATAGACTCTATTTCAGAATTAATTGCCTTTTGCCAAGATACTGCATCTATATCTTGGAGTGCTTCGTCATATGTCCGGGGATCAGGTTCATGTTTACCCGGAATTAAGTCCGAAGACTCTCCCAAAAACATGAATCTCTCAAGCTGCCTTACAACCCTCCCACTACGACGAGACACTATATGTGGTTGTGTATCATGTGTGACACGTGTTGTAGTCTCTTGTGGTACTTCATCTTGTACTGTTGGTACTGAAGTAGACGTGTCCTCTCTAAGTTCTTCTAGAACAATTTTGCTACTAGGCTTGTGATCCATTATATAGTCTTCCTCTAAAAACTGGGCATTAGTGCTAACAATGACCTTCTGGTCTTTAGGACTATAAAATAAACCACCTTTCGTTCCTTTGGGATAACCTACAAACACACAAACTTCTGTACGAGATTTTAACTTATCAGCGTTTGGTTTCAGCACATGTGCTGGACTACCCCAAATCCGAATATGTCTTAGACTAGGCTTTCGCCCATTCCACAATTCTGTTGGAGTAGAAGATACTGATTTAGAAGATACTAAGTTCAGAATGTGCGCTGCCGTTTCCAAAGCGTATCCCCAAAACGAATTTGGTAATTCTGAATAACTCATCATCGATCTAACCATCTCCATAAGAGTCCTATTCCTTCGTTCTGCCACAACATTCTGTTGGGGTGTACCAGGTGCGGACAATTTGGATTGAATCCCGGTCTCTGATAAGTAATTCCTAAACTCTCTTAAGAGGTATTCGCGACCATGATCAGACCGTAGTGTCTTGATACTTTTACCTAGACGTTTCTCCACATCAGCCTTGTATTCTTTGAACTTATCAAAGCACTCAGACTTGCGGCGCATCAGGTAAATGTATCAATATCTTGAATAATCATTTATAAAAGAGATAAAATATTCAAAACCACCTTAGCCTGGATAAACATAGGACCACACAAATCAGAATGAACTAATTCTAACGCTTCTTTGGCTCTATACCCCTTGGCCTTAAAAGGTCTCTTGGTCATTTTACCTTCCAAGCAGGATTCACATGTTGAAAAGTTTTCCAACTCTAATGGACCCAAGAGTCCATCGGCTACAAGCCTTTGAATCCTACTTAAGTTAATATGACCAAGCCTTAGATGCCAAAGATGCGTTTGGTTCATTTCCGAAGGTTCTTTTCTCTTATTAGAGTTAGAAGATGTGTTATTAATTTTCATATTTTGCTTTGTGGGAGAAATTAGATTTAAAGTATATAAATTGCCAACCAATGCACCAAAAAAGATAATCACTTTATTTCTCTTTATAACCACATTGTTACTAAAAGAAACTGAATATCCATCCAAATATAGTTTAGAAATTAAAATTAAATTCTTTCTAAAACTGGGTACATAAAGACAATTTCTTAAAACCAAATTTCTATTCCAATCAAAAGATAAGTAGACGTCTCCCACTGCAACAGCCGCCACCTTAGTAGCATTGCCTATGTAGACGGCAATCTCTCCTTCAGATAGTCGTCGGGTTTCCTGGAACCCCTGTAAGGAATTGCAGACATGATCAGTGGCTCCTGTATCTACACACCAGGTGCTGGTAGATAACACCGCTAAACATGTTTCAACAACTAGAGCATGAGATATACCTTTATTGTTCTGATTCCTACGAGGACAGTCTGCCTTCCAATGCCCTGTCTGCTTGCAGATGAAGCACTTGCCCTTCGACTTCTTCATTCCAGCTTTTTGTCCCTGAGGTTTATTCACTCTCTTTGCTGAAAAGACCTGTTTCTTTTTCTTCTTACCTTTCGACTTAGAAGTAGAACCATTTTCAGCATAGTGAATCTGAGAACTGTGACGAAATATTCCTTTTGCTGCCTGTAGTTCTGTCAGAAGTTCTGCCAACGTATGCTCTCTTTTGTTCATGTTATAGTTCAGGCGGAACTGCTCAAAACTTCTAGGTAGCGTTTGGAGAATTATATCGACCTGGGTTTCCCCATCGATTTCTCCTCCAAGGACTTGTATTTCATTCAGATAAGCCATTATTTTGAGGATATGATCCCTTACGGGTGTCCCCTCAGATATGGTGGCTGTCATTAGCTTTCTCATTGCCTCTTGCCTAGCAGTCCGACTCTGGTGTCCAAAGAGTTTTTTGAGATTGTTCATTATATCATAAGCTGTAGGTAAATCTTGATGCTGATGTTGTAATACATTTGACATTGATGCCAAAATGTAACACCGCGCCATCTCATCAGCTTTTACCCATTTCTTATGATACTCAATCTCCTCTGGGGTAGAGTCACCGTCAGGTGCATCAGGGCAAGCCTCAGTCAGTACAAACTTATAGCTTTCAGCAGTAAGGACAATGCCCAGGTTTCTTTTCCAATCTATGTAGTTGGGTCCAGTAAGTTTGTTTTCTTTCAGTATAATGGCCAGTGAGTTGAAAGTCATCCTAAGAATCACAAAAATAACTTTTGGTCAGGACTCTAAATTTAGAATAATATTGATTCCTCAAATAATACTATTTTAAATTAACCAACACCTTAAAACACCGTGAATTTTGTATGCCACGATAGTGTGGACGTATACAAATTCAACATTTGTAAAAGGAGGGTGTAACCCATTAATTTTATTATCTTGTCAACCTAACTTTTTGACAAATAAAATTAATAGTTGGTTTCCTTCGGTCACACAAATAATAGCAGTGACTCTGATGGGGAGGATACTATTAGACGTGCCTAAGTGTATACCATTACTTGACACAGAGTCCATTAATAAGATTGTGACCCTTCTGATGGGGAAGATCACACGCTCTTAATTAATTTCCTATAGTCATCCAAAATGGAAGTTTGATCTAGTGATCCGCAAACAAACTCATCCGATATGGAGGAAGACACTCAGAGCCAACACGCAAGTTTGTTTGCATCACTTACAAACTAGTAATGGAGACCGTGGAATTTACTAAAATAAATCCCTCTCCCACTTAGTTATTTAAAGTGAGGAATTTTAAACTATCCTAGCATACATCAAATGTATACACACACATCACAATAAATAAAAGCAATAAATATGAAAATTATTTTCCAACTATTATGACCTTTTTCTGTTACTGTCCTTCATGTGCTCCAACCCTAGCTGCTGTCATCTTTAGCCACTGCCATCGGATCGAGTCGTCGCATCCATCTTGCTTCTTATTCCGCTGCGCCTCTGGTGCTCTAAAAGTACCACGCCTTGCAAGAATCAGATCCGCGACAAAAATAGAATTTTACATATATCGATCCTATATTCCACGAGGAAATGTACATGTATTCTAGATCGAATAAAAAATAAAATTCTAAAAAAAATATAGCTCTTGCTGTATTTGATACATACAATCATGCACACAAATAATGCCCTTGACATGTCCAAGGGTCCAATCACACACAATATCTAAATGCCATAATAGTTGGAGCCTGCAACTAAAGAGTTAGCACATCCTACTATTAACCTTCCTAAATTATGTATGACATGTGCATAACCTATTTGAATTCTAAAAATACACAGAGGCAAACCCTAGCTCTGATACCAATTGTTGGTTAGTCCTAGGAAAATGTACTGGTTCCACTGTACAAAAAGTTTTTGTACAAGTGTCGAACCTTTCCTTAAATAACCTATTGTGTTCTTTAGAAGTTAAATTAGGAATCGCAGATGGAACTTAACATCATTGATTCCAAATTTAACTTATCTGTTTTTAATGGTTTAGATTTGAATCGCAAGTGGAACTTAACACTATTGATTCAAATCTACCTAAGTTATTAATTCCATAAATATTAATTTCCAAAATTGGCTTCCAGGACTGCATGGCGAGGCACATGACCTTCTTGGATATGGGAGCAACCACCACTGCCTAGGCAAAGCCTTTTAAGGAAAGCTAATATTTATTTCCTTAAATAACTCTAGGTTAACCAAAAAGAACAATCGAATTACAAATTTGAAAAAGAAGAAAACACAAACTCGAAAAACTATTTCGAAAAACTAGATCTAATTGTCTTTTGTATTTAGAATTCTTACAAAGAAAATAACTAGTATGATGCGGAAGAAAATTACTAGTTATACCTTCTCTTTGTAAGCTAATGACCTCGAGATCTTTTGCCATATTCCTCACCTCGCCTTGGACGTCGTGTGGGCGATGATCCTCCAAGATGAACACCACCCAAAAGCTTCCTCCTCTTCTTCTAAATTCCGGCCACCACCACCACCAAGGAGAAGAGAGCAAAGGGAAAGGGAGAAGGGAGAGGGCCATCCACCAAGAGATCTCCAAGCTAGAGAATAAGAGCTGTATCTGATGAAGCCCCCTCGCCCCTTCTTTTATATTACTTGCCCAAGGCAAATAAGTAAAAACTTTTTACAAAAACTAAAATCATCCAAGAGTTTTTTCTTTTCCCTTTTAATTTTTCCTTTTCTTTCCTCTTGATTGAATCAATCACCAAATTTAATTTTTGTGATGATTTTATTTTTTATTATGGCCTTCCCCTTGCTTGGGCACCAATCAAGGTGGCTGACCACCTCATCAAGAGGAAAAAGGAATTATATTTTTTTTATAAAATTTTACAAGAAAAACTCTTATAAAATTTTACAAGCTCTCTTTCCTAAAGTATGAGTTAAAAAAGGAAAGTTTCTAAAAATTAAAACCATGTTTTAAAATTTAAAAACTCTCTTATAAAATTTCCTTTTTTAACACGATGATAGAAAATTTTAATTTTAAAACTTATCTCCCTTTTTCTTAAACCATGAGGATGGTTAAAAAAGGAAAGTTTTAAAACTTTTAAAACTCTCTATTAAAACATGTGGCCAAATTCAAATAAGGAAAGTTTTAAAAAAAAAATTAAAATCTCTATTTTAAAACTTATAGTTTTCTACAAAGAGAAGATT
The DNA here is from genome assembly GCF_018446385.1 of Zingiber officinale. Taxonomy (NCBI): domain Eukaryota; kingdom Viridiplantae; phylum Streptophyta; class Magnoliopsida; order Zingiberales; family Zingiberaceae; genus Zingiber; species Zingiber officinale. Next base: position 29,858,754 of record NC_055999.1, on the reverse strand, counting down.
TTAAAAATTGAAAACAACCCTCCTATTTGAATTAATATTGGCCGGCCCCTACAAGCTTGGTCACCAAGCAATAGGGCCGACCCCTATAAGAGGATGTGGCCGGCCATTGCTTGGTCACCAAGCAATGGTCCGACCCCCTTCTTGGACACCAAGAAGAGCCTTACATTTAGATGGACTTGGGATTATAATGAGGCTATGACAGGGATCTAGAGGAGAAATTGGTTTTCGCCTTCCGATGAGCTTGAGTATCCCGTGTTCGCCCCGAACACACAACTCAAGTTCATCGATAATAACTCATTCCACTAGAGAGTTATTACCGCACTACCGCACCAATCCCAAATTACATTATGGGCTCCTTCTTATTATGAGTGTGTTAGCCTCTCTGTGTTTAAGATTACGAATGCCCACTAATTAAGTAAGTTACTGACAACTCACTTGATTAATATCTAGCTCCAAGAGTAGTATCACTCAACTTCATTGTCATGTCGAACTAGGTCCACCTGCATGGTTTAACATGACAATCCTTATGAACTCCTCTTGGGGACATTCTCAACCTAGATAACTAGGACACAGATTCCTTCTATAATCAACAACACACACTATAAGTAATATCATTTCTCAACTTATCGGGCATATTGATTTATCGAGCTAAACCTCACCCATTGATAAGTCAAAGAAATAAATATTAAATATATGTACTTGTTATTATATTAGGATTAAAAGCACACACTTCCATAATAACTAAGGTCTAGTTCTTTTACTAAGTCAGTACAAAAAGAACTTACCTAAATGATCCTACTCAATACACTTAAAGTGTATCAGTGTAATTTATTAGTCAAGATAAACTAATACTTAATTACACTACGACTATTTTGATGGTTTGTTCCTTTCCATTTTAGTCGTGAGCAACTTGTTTATAATTTATAGAGAACCGACAACATGATCTTCTGAGTGTGACACCACACTCCATGTTGTCTACTATATAAATTAATTGAATAATTACATTTAACAAATAAATGCAGATATTGACCAATGTGATTCTTTTATTTCAATAAATATTTACAAAAACTAGGCTTTCAGTATACACTCTAACAGGATCATCCACCACTTCCTAGACAAAGCCTAAAAAAGAAATCAGATATTTAACTTCTTACAGTAAACTAGGTTTAACTATAGAGACCTCAATAGAAGCACAATATCGAAACATGAAATATAAATGAAAATCGATAACAAAAATGATAACTAAAATTGATAACCTCTTGTGTTTGGTTTTTCAAGATCTATACAAAAGATAAACTAGTTATGATGCGGAAACTAATAACTAGTTATACCTTATGTAGCTTATAGACCTCTTGATCTTCTATTGTTTTCCTCTCCTTCTCTTGGACGTCGTGTGGGCGACGATCTACTAAGATGAAATCCACCCAATCCTTCTCTTCTTGCTTCCAAGTTTCGACTACCAACAACCTTCAAGGATGATGAGTTCCGGCCACCAACCAATCACCAAGGGATGCTAGGAAACAATGTCTCCTTTCTCTACTCCTCCTTCAAGCATATGCCAGCCACCAAACAAGCTCCAAGAGATGATGTCGCCGGCCACCAAAGAGGAAGAGAATAGGAAGAGCTGACCACAAGGAAAAAGAGAGGAGGATTAGAAGATGTGTTATTGGGTGAGGAACCCCCTCCTTCTCTTTTATATTCCTAGGTCTTGGCAAATAAGGAAAGTTTTAAACATAATTAAAACTTCCTTATGTTTCTTGCCAATGATTAAAAAGGAAAGTTTTAAAATAAAAATTAAAGCTTCCTTTTTTTCTTGTCATGGCCGACCATATCTATTCCTTCAAACAAGGAAAGTTTTAAACATAAAATTAAAACTTCTTTATTTGTTTCCGGTAAGAAATTTTAAATAAAATATTTTTTTCTTTAAATTCCTTGTTGGTTGTAAAAGAAAAATTATATAAATTAAAATCTTTCTTTTAAAACATGTGGATGGTTGCAAAAAAGGAAAGTTTTATCAAAAATTAAAATCTTTCTTTTAACTACAAATAAGGAAAGATATCAAACCTTTCTCTTAATCCTTTGTAGAAAGCTATAAAAGGAAAGATTTAAAATTTTTAAAAACTCTCTTTTAAAACCATGGCTTCCACATAAGGAAAGATTTAAAATTTAAAACCTCCTTTTAATTTTAATGTGGCCGGCCACAATTGCTTGGGCTCCAAGCTAGGGCTGGCCACAACTTGGCTCCCATCTTGGTTTGGTTTGACCGACCCTAGCTTGGGCTCCAAGCTAGGCTTTGGCCGACCACCAAGAGATGGGTAAGAAGTTGGATTTTTGGTGGATATAAGACTTTATAAGAGGTTACAATAGGTACCGAGAGGAGGAATTGGTTTTGGTCTCCCGATGAGCTTGAGCTTCCCGTGTTCGCCTTGAACACCCAACTCAAGTTCATCAATAATATCTCATTCCACTAAAGAGTTATTATTACACTACCACACCAATCCCATATTATAATATGGGATCCTTCTTATTATGAGTACGTTAGTCTTCCTGTGTTTAAGATATTTAATGTCCACTAATTAAAAGAGTTACTAACAACTCACTTAATTAATATCTAGTTCCAAGAATAGTACCACTCAACCTTATTGTCATGTTAGACTAAGTCCACCTACAGGGTTTACATGACAATCCTTATGAGCTCCTCAATGGGACATCATCAACCTAAATTACTAGGACACAGTTTTACTCTATAATCAACAACACACCATATAAATAATATCATTACCCAACTTATCGGGCCTATTGATTTAACGAGCTAAATCGCATCCTTTGATAAATTAAAAAAATAAATATTAAATATATGTGCTTGTTATTATATCATGATTAAGAGTAGGTACTTCCATAATAACAGAGGTTTTGTTCTTTAATATAGTCAGTATAAAAGAAACTACCTCAAATGGTCCTGCTCAATACACTCATAGTGTACTAGTGTAATTTATTAGTCAAGATAAACTAATACCTAATTACACTACAAACACTCCAATGGTTTGTCTCATCCCATCTTGGTTGTGAGCAACTATTTATAATTTATAAGGAACTGATAATATGAACTTCTGTGTATCTCCTCATACCATGTTATCTACAATATAAATTAAACGGATAACTACACTTAGCATAAATGCAGACATTTGACCAATGTGATTCTTATTTCAAATAAATGTTTATACAAAAGCTAGACTTTTAGTATACAGTATAACAATCTCCCACTTATACTAAAAGACTATGCTGTCATAAACGCTTCCATACATCTGATTCTCATCCCTTCAACATAGCGATCAAAAGCTTTCGCCGGAAGGGTCTTAGTGAAAGGATCTGCCAGGTTATCTCCTGATGCAATCTAGGCAACAACAACTTTTCCTCGTTATACAATGTCTCGTATTGGGTGGTACTCGCGCTCTATGTGTTTACTTGCCTTATGAGCTCGTGGTTCCTTCGAGTTTGCTACTGCACCAAATAATTTTGAGCAAACTAAGAATCACATCTAAGTACATCATGAAGTTACTGAGTCATTTAGCTTCTATGGCTGCCACAAAGGCTGCCACATACTCAGTTTCCATGGTGGAGTCTGCTTAACACTCCTCCATTGTTATGGCTCTACCTCCTAGAGTAAACACAAAACCCTGAGGTCGACTTACTATTATTCCTATCAGTCCCAATCCGTGTAGCCCGTAGGGAGCAAATTATCTACCTAACGATAATTCAATGTCCCGGTCCTGGGTTACTTTGATATCTGCTAACCATGCCCACGGTAAAACAGATACCTGGTCTCGTGTATAACATAACATATATTAGGCTTCCTACAGCTGAAGCATAAGGAACTGCCTTCATTTCTTCTATCTCTTTTGATGTCTTCAGAGACATCTCTTTAGATAAAGATACTCCATGCCCAAAGGTAGAAAAACATTCTTAGAGTCTTGCATGCTAAAACGAGCTAGGATCGTATAGATATATGAAGCTTGGGATAAGCACAACATTCTTTTCTTGCGATCCCTTATTACTTTGATCCTAAGAATATGTGCACATTCTCCCAAGTCCTTCATATCGAATTGCTTGGACAATCATACCCTTACTTCTGACAACACTTTGATATTGTTTCCAACTAACAAAATGTCATCTACGTATAGTACAAGAAATACCGCCACGTTTCCATCACATTTCTTGTATACACAAGACTCATCCGGACACTGAATAAATCCATACGACTGGATTACTTTATTAAACCGGATGTTCCAAGACCTTGAAGCTTGCTTCAGTCCATAAATAGACCGATTGAGCTTACATACTAGATGCTCTTTGCCCTTTTCAATAAACCCTTCTGGTTGCTTTATATGGATGTTTTCTTCAAGACTTCCGTTAAGGAAAGCTGTCTTAACATCCATTTGCCAAACCTCATAATCCATATGAGCAGCAATAGACAAAAATATCCGGATAGACTTAAGCATAGCTACTGGTGAAAAAGTTTTCTCATAATCGATTCCCTCTTTCTGAGTATACTCCTTCGCAATAAGCCTTGCTTTGAAGGTTTCCACCTTCCCGTCTGCCCCTCTTTTCCTTTTGTAGATCCATTTACATCCAATAGCTTTTACACTATTTGATGGTTCTACTAGCTCCTAGACTTTATTAGAATACATAGATTCTATTTCTGAATTCATTACTCTTTGCCAAGATGCTGCATCTTTATCTTGGAGTGCTTCGTCATATGTTCGGGGATCAAGTTCATGTTATCTGGGATCAAGTTCGAAGACTCTCCCAAAAACATGAATCTTTCAGGTTGCCTTACAACCCTCCCACTACAACGAGGTGCTGTCTGTAGTTGTGTATCATTTGTGATACGTGTTGCAGTTTCATGTGATATTTCATCTTGCACTGTTGGTACTAAAGTAGACGTGCCCTCTCTCATTTCTTCTAGAACAATTTCACTCACGGGCTTATGGTTTATTACAAAGTCCTCTTCTAAAAAATGGGCATTCGTGCTAACAATGATCTTCTGATATTTAGGACTATAAAACGAACCTCCTTTCATTCCTTTGGGAAAACCTATAAACAGGCGAACTTCTTTATGAGATTCCAACTTATCAGTATTTCCCTTCAGCACATGTGCTAGACTACCCCATATCTAAATATGACTCAGACTAGGCTTACACCCATTCCACAATTCCATGAGAGTAGAGGGTACTAATTTAGAAGGTACCAGGTTCAGAATGTACACTGCCGTTTCTAAAGCATATCCCCAGAATGAATTTGGTAATTTTGAATAACTCATCATAGATCTAACCATTTCCATAAGAGTCCTATTCCTTCGTTCCGCCACACCATTCTGTTGAGGTGTACCAAGTGCAGACAATTGGGATTGAATCACAACCTCTGATAAGTAATTCCTAAACTCTCCTAAGAGGTACTCACCACCACGATTAGACCGTAGTGTCTTGATACTTTTACCGTGACGTTTCTCCACATCAGCCTTGTACTCTTTGAACTTATCAAAGCACTCAGACTTGAGGTGCAACAAGTAAATGTACCATATCTCGAATAGCCGTCTATAAAAGAGATGAAATATTTGAAACCACCTCTCGCCTGGATAGCCATAGGTCCACACAAATCAGAATGAACCAATTCCAACACATCTTTTGCTCTATACCCCTTGGCCTTAAAATGTCTCTTGGTCATTTTTCCTTCCAAGCAAGATTCGCAAGTTGGAAAGTTTTCCAACACTAATGAACCTAATAGTCTATCAGCTATTAGCCTTTGAATCCTACTCAAGTTAATATGACTAAGTCTTAGATGCCAAAGATATGTTTGGTTCATTTTTGAAGGTTCCTTTCTTTTATTAGAATTAGAGGATGTGTTATTAATTTTTATTTGTTGCTTTGTGGGAGTTGTCGGATTTAGAGTATACAAATTGCCAACTAATGTACCAAAACAGATAATTATCCTATTTTTCTTGACAACCACTTTGTCATCAAAAGAAACAGTATATCCATCCAAAAACAGTTTAGAAACTGAAATTAAATTCTTTCTAAAACTTAGTTCATAAAGATAATTTCTCAAAATCAAGGTTCTATTCCTATCAAATGCTAAGTGGGCGTCTCCCACTGCAATAGCTGCCACGCCCATGTAGACGGTTATCTCTCCTTCATATAGTCAACGAGTTTCCTGGAACCCTTGCAATGAATTACAGACATGATCAGTGGCTCCTGTATCTACACACCAAGTACTGGTAGATAACACCGCTGAACATGTTTCAACTACTAGAGAATAAGATATACCTTTATTGTTCTCTTTCCTATGAGAATAGTCCGCCTTCCAATGTCCAGACTGCTGGCAAATAAAGCACTTGCTGTTCGGCTTCTTTACTCCTACTTTAAGTCCAGTACCTAGAGATCAATTCACTTTCTTTGCCAAACCAGCTTGTTTCTTCTTCTTCTTGCCTTTCGACTTAGAAGTAGAAACATTTTCAACAAAGTGAATTTGAGAATTATGATGAAATAGCCCTTCTACTGCTTGAAGTTCTGTCAGTAGTTCCGCCAATGAATAAAACCTTTTATTTATATTGTAGTTCAAGCAGAATTGCTCAAAACTTTTGGGTACCGTTTAGAGAATAATATCAACCTGGGTTTCCCCATCGATTTCAGCTCCAAGGATTTGTATCTCGTTCTAGTAAGCCATCATCTTGAGGATATGATCCCTTACAGGTGCCCCCTCTTTCATGGTGGCTGTCATTAAGTTTCTCATAACATCTTGCCTAGCAGCCCGATTCTGGTGTTCGAAGAGTTTCTTGAGATTGTACATCATGTTATATGCTGTAGGCATGGACTGATGCTGATGTTGCAACACATTTGACATAGAAGCCAAAATGTAACACCACGCCATCTCATCTGCCTTGACCCATTTCTTATGATACTCAATTTCCTCTTCACTAGAATCACTATTAGGCTCATTAGGGCAGACCTCTAACAGTACAAACTTATAGCCTTCAGTGGTTAGGACAATGTCCAGGTTTCTTTTCCAATCTATGTAATTAAGACCAGTAGGTTTATTCTCTTTCAGAATAATAGCCAGTGGGTTGAAAGTCATCCTAAGAATCACAAAATAGGTTTTGGTCAATACTTCAGAATTTAGAATAATATTGAGTCCTCAAACTATATTATTTAAGTTCACCAACACCTCAAAACATCGTGAATTTTGTATGCCACATTAGTGTGGACGTATACAAATTCAAACATTTGTAAGAGGAGGTTTTATCCATTAATTTTATTCTTGTCATCCTAAATTTATGACAAATAAAATTAATAGTTGGTATTCCTTTGGTCACACAAATAATAGCAATGACTCCAATGAGGAGGATACTATTAAATGCGCCTAAGTGTGTACCATTACTTGATACTTAGTCCTTTAAATAGGATTGTGCCCCTTTAGTTGGAGAAGATCATACACTCCTAAATAATTTCCTATAATCATCCATAAAGGAAGTTTGATCTAGTGATCCACAAATAAACTCATCCGATGTGGAGGGAGGCACTCAGAGCCAACACGCAAGTTTGTTTGCATCACTTACAAACCAGTAATGGAGATCGTGAAATTTATTTATAAATCTCTCTCCCACTTAATTATTTAAGATGAGGATTTTAACATGCACACACACACATCATAGTAAATAAAAGCAATAAATATGGGAAAACAATTTTCCAACTATTATGACCTCTTCCATCACTGCCCTCTGTGTGCTGGCAACCCTAGCCGCTGCCATCTTTAGCCACCGCAACCGGGTCTAGTCATCGCATCTATCTTGCTTCTTATTATGTTGCGCCTCTCATCCTCAAATAGTACCACACGTCGCAAGGATACGATCCGCGACAAAAATAGAATTTTACATTTATCGATCCTATATTCCACGAGGAAATGTACATGTAATCTAGATCGAACAAAAAGTAAAATTCTAAAACTAATACAACCCCTGCTGTATTTAATAAATACAATCATGCACACACATAAAATGCCCTCGACATGTCCGAGGGGCCAATCACACACAATCACAATAGGCCATAATAGTCGGAGTCTACAACCATAGAGTTAATCTATTTGCACATCCTACTATTATCTTGCCTAAAATATGTATGACATGTGCATAATTAAACTAAAACCAAACACACAGAGGTTAAAACCTAGCTCTGATACCAATTGTTGGTTGTTACTCGGAATACCATCCTAATTCCCCTGTATAAAAATTTGTATAAGCATAGAACTATCCTAGCTACCCATGTGCTCTACTAAAGTTAAATTTGGATTGCAAACGATGCTTAATTTTATTAATCCAAATTTCCCCTTTAGAAGTTAAACTTGGATTGGGAATGAAACTTAACATTCTTGCTCCAAGTTCAACCGATGAGATCTTCCTAAGTTAAACCATATTATAGAAGTTATCAAATATCTATTTCAAAGATCGACTTCCAGGTTGAACATGGCGAGGCACTAGGCCTTCTTGGGTATGGGACCATCCACCACTTCCTAGATAAAGCCTAAAAAAGAAATCAGATATTTAACTTCTTACAGTAAACTAGGTTTAACTATAGAGACCTCAATAGAAGCACAATATCGAAACATGAAATTGAAACGAAAATTGATAACAAAAATGATAACTAAAATCGATAACCTATTGTGTTTGGTTTTTCAAGATCTATACAAAAGATGAACTAGTTATGATGCGGAAACTAATAACTAGTTATACCTTATGTAGCTTATAGACCTCTTGATCTTCTATTATATTCCTCTCTTTCTCTTGGACGTCGTATGGGCAACGATCTACCAAGAAGAAATCCACCAAAGCCTTCTCTTCTTGCTTCCAAGTTTCGACCACCAACAACCTTCAAGGATGATGAGTTCCAGCCACCAACCAATCTCCAAGGGATGCTAGGAAACAATGCCTCCTTTCTCTACTCCTCCTTCAAGCATAAGCCGACCACCAAACAAGCTCCAAAAGATGATGCCGCCGGCCACCAAAGAGGAAGAGAATAGGAAGAGCCGACCACAAGGAAAAAGAGAGGAGGATTAGAAGATGTGTTATTGGGTGAGGCACCCCCTCCTTCTCTTTTATATTCCTTGGTCTTGGCAAATAAGGAAAGTTTTAAACATAATTAAAACTTCCTTATGTTTCTTGTCAATGACTAAAAAGGAAAGTTTTAAAACAAAAATTAAAACTTCTTTTTTTTTCTTGTCATGGCCGGCCATATCTATTGCTTCAAACAAGGAAAGTTTTAAATATAAAATTAAAACTTCCTTATTTGTTTCCGGTAAGAAATTTTAATTAAAAAATTTCTTTCTTTAAATTCCTTGTTGGTTGTAAAATAAAAATTATATAAATTAAAATCTTTCTTTTAAAACATATGGATGGTTGTAAAAAAGGAAAGTTTTATAAAAAATTTAAATCTTCCTTTTAACTTTAAATAAGGAAAGATATCAAACCTTTCTCTTAATACTTTGTAGAAAGCTATAAAAGGAAAGATTAAAAATTTTTAAAAACTCTCTTTTAAAACCATGACTTCCACATAAGGAAAGATTTAAAATTTAAAATCTCCTTTTAATTTTAATGTGGGCGGCCACAATTGCTTGGGCTCCAAGCTAGGGCCGGCCACAACTTGGCTCCCATCTTGGTTTGGTTTGACCGGCCCTAGCTTGGGCTCCAAGCTAGGCTTTGGCCGATCACCAAGAGATGGGTAAGAAGTTGGGTTTTTGGTGGATATAAGACTTTATAAGAGGCTACAATAGGGACCGAGAGGAGGAATTGGTTTTGGTCTCCCGATGAGCTTAAGCTTCCAGTGTTCACCCCGAACACCCAACTTAAGTTCATCAATAATATCTCATTCCACTAAAGAGTTATTATTGCACTACCACACCAATCCCATATTATAATATGGGCTCCTTCTTATTATGAGTATGTTAGTCTCCCTGTGTTTAAGATATTGAATGCCCACTAATTAAATGAGCTACTGACAACTCAATTAATATCTAGTTCCAAGAGTAGTACCACTCAACCTTATTGTCATGCCGGACTAAGTCTACCTGCAGGGTTTACATGACAATTCTTATGAGCTCCTCAAGGGGACATCATCAACATAGATTATTAGGACACGATTTCACTCTATAATCAACAACACACCATATAAATAATATCATTTCCCAACTTATCGGGCCTATTGATTTAACGAGCTAAATCACACCCTTTGATAAATTAAAGAAATAAATATTAAATATACGTGCTTGTTATTATATCATGATTAAGAGTACATACTTCCATAATAACAGAGGTTTTGTTCTTTAATATAGTCAGTATAAAAGAAACTACCTCAAATGGTCTTACTTAATACACTCATAGTGTACTAGTGTAATTTATTAGTCAAGATAAACCAATACCTAATTACACTACAACCACTCCAATGGTTTGTCTCATTCCATCTTGGTTGTGAGCAACTGTTTATAATTTATAAGAAACTGATAACATGAACTTCTGTGTATCTCCTCACACCATGTTATCTACAATATAAATTAAACGGGCAACTACACTTAGTATAAATATAGACATTTGACCAATATGATTCTTATTTCAAATAAATATTTTTACAAAAAGCTAGACTTTTAGTATACACTTTAACAAGATCAACCTACTACATCAATTCCTAAGGAGATGGATTGTAGAGTTTGTGATATTCCTGACTTTAATTCTACTACTTTACATGACTCTTTCAATTTTTTATATCATGATATTGTAGTTAATTCTGATATTATTTTTGTTGATGATATTGCTGTTCCAGATAGTCTTGATATTGCAGATATAGGAGATGATGATGGAAGTGTAGGGGAGACCTAAGAATCACTTCCAATGAATATTGTACCATTTGAGCTAGTTGAGTCTACTATTCTACTTAGTGATGCTGGAAGTATAGGGGTGACTCAAGAATCACTTCCATTGATCGTACCTGATCTAGAGCCAGATCTTTTACCCGACCAAGATAATATTGCATTCAATGTTTTAGACCCTCCAGGTACCTTTCAGGATAGTAAGGTTGATATTTCTTCTGAATCTTTAGGAAATTCCATGGAGGTAATTCATTTTGATTATATTGAATGTGACACATCTTTTGATTTATGCTCTATTAATTTTGTTATTATTTCTGGTACATCTTACTCAGCATGCGTGCAGGAAATGTATCCTTTTCTTTTTAGTGCACTGGATTTCTATAGATATTTCATTTGCAGTCAATTACGTAAGGATGCATTCTACCATTTGAAAAAGACCCTAACTCTGTATGTAATAATGGAGCCTCTGGAGTGGACACTCCAACTGAATCGTCTTTGGCCACCGGAGAAAAGTTTTGAGGAGTCGAAGGTGGGGGCAACGATCCTCACTTCACCTACATTCATCCCACTTCCAGATTGACTTTTGGAACTGAGTCGGCTCCGACTGCCAGAAAATCAGGGGAGTCTGTTCCATCTTACTTTTTCTTTTCTTTCTGCTTGTATATATGTCTTTACTTTCTTTGCTCTGTTTGTGTTATTTGCTTTTACTTGGTTGTTCATTTTTAGTTTGTCTTGTCGATTTTCATAATAAATCCTCTATGCATTTTTTTTATCATCTTAGAAATTATGAAAGCTAGTTAAATTTGATTGTCAAGTTTGATGATTTATTGTCATGATTGAATTCTTGGATTGCATGTGATTGCAACTTAATGATGGATTCTATATTGATAGATTGAGATGATAATTTTTGATATACCTAGTGAGGATATTTTTGAGCCTATTATTCCTATTGATGTGTGATGCACTTGTGGTTAATGTTACTCTAAAACTTACTTAATTCTTTCGAGACCACATTATTATAGGTTTACATGATTTTTATGAAGACTATCTCACTTTCTTTTATTCATTCTTTTTGTTATCACACTTTTCTTGAATAATCCCCCTATTTTTGGGCATTTCATTCTTTTCTCTCTTCCATTTATTTTCACTTCACTCTTCTTATGGATGTAGATATTTTTGAATATTCTATGATGTGTATTTTGCCTGAGATGGACAAAAATTTAAGTGTGGGGGGAGAGAAATAGTTTAGTAAAATTTAGGGGAAGCATAGGTGAACCATGCTTGATCACCATAGGTAAACCATGCTTGATCACCATAGGTAAACCATGCTATTTATCTTTTTATTTGAGCTATTGAGGATGTTGTATAGTGATGCACAACATGCTGAAAAAAAAAAGAAAAATCAAAAACAAAAAAAAAACAAAAAAAAGAAACAAAAGAAAAAAAAAGAAAAAATATAGAAAAAGGAAAATGCTTTTGACATGTTGTGCTATTTTTGTATTCATATGTGATAGAATTTTTAGAAGAGACAATCTTTATTGTAGCAACATTTAGATTTTATTGTCTCTTATGAGTGATATTTTTATTGAAAAGCTATAGTAGAGGTTGTCTACATATTTATTGAATTTGTGAAAAACTTTGACATGTGATATTTTGTATTCATTTGTGGTAGAATTTTTGTGAGTGATAATCTTTATTGTTGCAACATTGAGATATTATTGTATATCATGAGTGGATTTTTATTGAAATGCTAGAGTAGGGGTTGCTCACATATTTATTGGAGTTGTGAAAGCTAGCTTGGAAGTTTGGATGAGATATATTTTTGGACATTATTTTCTTGTACTCATCTATGTAACATTCTACTATGTCCATGTCTTCCACCGTTACCTTGTTTTATCTTCCTTATTTCTTCTCTTACACTATCATTTGCTTGATTCATGTTTGCCTTACATTTCAAATAATGCCTTCATTATTTTATTGTGCACTCTTATGTATATAGTGGTGGAGATTAGAAGCAAAGTAAGCATATGGTAGTGCATGAATCCATGAGTAGCTTGAGTGAGCTCCACTATTGCATTTATATGAGAAGAGAGTCATAAACACTTTTCTTGTGAGATTATTTTAGTATCATTCTCAATTTATTAATTATAGATTGAAGTTATTATGTTTGTTAATTAGTGTATGAATTGAATCCATGAATACTTTGGTCATTTAAATTGGACAATCTTAGGTAACCCTCTTTCACTATTTTTTAGGTTTGATTAAGAATTGCTAGGGGAATGTATTTTAGTTATTTATTTTATAGAGTGTAAATTTTTAACCTTAATCTTTCTATTAAGATAGTTTTCAACCTTATTTTTATAGAGTGTAAATTTTTCTATAGCTTCATCTTTACTTTTGAGAAGATACACATAATAGTATTTTGTGTTATCATCTACAAAAGTAATGAAGTATTTATTCCCACCACGTGTTGGTGTACCTTTGAGGTCGCACATGTTGGTGTGAATTAGCTCGAGTGGTTCGTTGCTTCTTTCAATATGTTGAAAGGATGACCTTATCATTTTTGCTTCAATACAAATCTCACACTTATGTTTCAGGTCAAGGTGGAATGTAGGTATGCTTTGCATATTTATTAATCTACGTAACACATCATACTTAACATGTTCTAGTCTACCATACCACAAACATGAAGACTCAACCATATAAGTGGAAGAACTTTCATTTTTATTTATCTTAGGCCTAATGGTCATTACATTGAGCTTGAATAACCCATCAGATACATAACCTCTCCTGACAAACATTCCATTCTTAGACAATGCAACTCTGTCTAACTCAAAAACAATGCGAGAGTCATGCTTGCTTAACGGTGATCCGTACACTTGATTCTTCCGAATCTCCGGAACATACAACACATTATTCAGAGTAAGGTCCTTGCCCAAGGTCATCTTCAGCACCACTTTTCCTTGGCACATGATGTCCGAGGTTGTTGAGTTCTCCATGAATAATTTATCTCCAATGACTTCTTCAAAGTTATGGAGCAGCTCCTTGTTGCAGTACACATGTCTGGTGGCTCCAATATTGATCCACCATTACCGCAGGTTTGAACTGATTATGTTCAGTTCAGAGACCACAGCGCAGAGATCGTCTATTTTTGGTCCCTCAGTCAGGTTGGCCTTCTGCTTCTTCTTCGGCTTCTTGCACTCCGAAGATTTGTGACCCACTCGGTCACAGTTGAAGCACTTCTCAGAGAAATTCTTCTTGCTGATGCCTCCTCAGGGTCCCATCTTGGAAGATTTGGGGTTCTTCCATTTTGAGCTTTGACCATGCTTGACCACGTTGGCTTTCACAATAGCTTGAGAGAATAACTTTCTCTCTGAATTCTTGTTATCTTCTTCGATGCGAAGTCTAACAATGAATTCTTCCGCATTCATCTCCTTCTACTTGGGCTTCAAGTAGTTCTTGAAGTCCTTCCAGCCGGGGAGCAATTTCTCAATGATAGTAGCCACCTAGAAGGTTTCACTCAAAATCATCCCTTCTGAGTGGATCTCATGCAAGATCACTTGAAGCTCCTGGACTTGGCTGATCACTATCTTAGAGTCAATCATCTTGTAGTTCAAGAATCGACCCACGATGAACTTCTTGGCCCCTGTATCCTCCGTCTTGTACTTCTTGTCCAGGGACTCCCACAGCTCCTTAGTCATTCTCTTCATGCTATACACAACGTACAGTAAGTCGGTAAGGCAGTCGAGGATATAGTTTCGGCAAAGGAACTCAGAATGAGTTCATGCCTCTACTGTACTGATGGTCTGCGCATCATCATCCTTAGCATGCTTGGGAGTGTCCTCGATTAAGAACCAAGCCAGATTGAGCATGGTCAAGTAGAAGAACATCTTTTGCTACTACCTCTTGAAGTTCAGTCCACTGAGCTTCTCTAGCTTTCCCCGTGATTGATTGACACAGTTCTAATCAAGGCGGAGGGGGCATTCACGTGTTGAGTCTGTTGCACCTCAACATTCTGCTCTGTGGCCATCTCAACAGAATCGAATCTGTTTCAAGATTGTTGGCGAACACAATCTGTTGCCGGAGATTTACGGGTATTAGCTGAATTTAAATTCACCGAATTCAATTCACTTATCTGTTGAAATGACTTGAGCTGATAATCTCAAACTGTCAACAGGGACTTATTTTTTCTAAGTGATGTCCGCGGAGTGGTTGAGCAAACAAAGCGTCCACGCAGCAAAGTTCGAGCGGTCGAGTTCGAGCCTCCCAAACCGAGGGTCCGAGTGTCGATCGGATAGTGCGGTCAGGCAGACGGAGAGTCCGATCGTGCTTTGCTACGTGGACGCTTTGCTCGCTCAGCCACTCCGCGGACAGCACTTGGCAAAAATCAGCCCCTGTTGGTAGCCTAAGATTATCAGCTCAAGTCATTTCAACAGATAAGTGAATTGAATTCGATGAATTTAAATTCAGTTAATACCTGTAAATATCTGACAACAGATTGTGTTTGCCAACAATCTTGAAACAGATTCGCCCACCTTCGGCTCTTCTTCTAGGCTTCCGTGGGTCATCTATTTTTCAAGATACAACAGTTAATCGTAATTCCCACCAAGCACTAGTGGTCACGGCAAATTGAGTGGTACTCGAACTATCACGGGTACTCCTCCGAGCAAAAGTTGCATGACAGAGGAGGGAATGTAGGTGCAGAGCTTCTACTACTTTTCTCTATGTCTCTCTTTACCTATGATCGTAGGCTTCTTATATAGGAACTAAGATCAATAGTAACGTTAATGATCATTACTCGTTGAGTTATGAAACGCTGGCGTTTCACTTGGCCATTTTGATTACCGCTTGGGTAAATTTTGCCCCGACCGGTTCGGTATTCGGCGCACGCAAGTTATACCCATACACAAGTTAACATGGTTCAATGTAATCCGGACCTTAAATTTGTACCCTTACGCACCCATGCGTGAGAAAAAGCTCTCTCCATATATTTATTCACATCATCATCATTTGATACGAGAATTGAATTGCAAACTTAGGAAACTATGTTAAATGCCATTGACATTCTTTTTGCCTACCATATACCCTCAGGTACTTCTTTTAAAATGTTAGTTTAGAACTTATTGTATAATTGTGTGAATCAATGATGTCTGTTTCAGATGTGGGACTTTTGATGTAATTTATTTTCCTCTTTAAGTTTTGTGTTTTTATCTTTTCCACTCATTATTTATAATTATGTTATTTTTATAGTATGAGTTGTGATTACTTATTTTTTTTAAGCTAGAGATTGAGTGGTATTTTCAATTCCGATGACTTTATGGTTTTATTTTTGGATAAGTTTGTAACTTACATTTTATTTCAAGATATTCTCATACAATCCTTTATACTTTGAATGATTGATTAATTATTTATTTATTTTAAATTGTTATTTTATTTCTAGGTTAGGAATATAATTTGAATTATTTAAAATGGAACATTAATATTCTGTAAAGTAAAAACAGACTTAAATATCTTATTTGTTTAAAAAGAGATATCTTTAAATTAGTGAAATCACTTCTAGTTTTTACTATCCTTCCCATGTTATATTAATTTAGTGAAATCCTTTTAATTCCTATAATTCCTAGATATATTGAATGAAATTCAGGAAAAAAGAAAATATTTATTTTAATATTTTGTTAATGTATCAGATGAGATAAGATGTTTATATTTAAAATACAGGCCTTATCAATTAGATATATTGGAGTATCCGACTATAAAATTTGGAAATCAAAATCATCAATTTTAGAAAAAATAGTTCTAAAAATTTCATTAGTTGAAGTATTCATCTTCAAGAAATTAGACATATTATTTTTATTATTTTCTTTTTTCGAATGATATTAATTCGTCTAATATCACAACATTAGTTAAAGAAAGATTTGACAATTGAAAAATGGTAAATCAATGAAAAACTAAAGGATCATTGAGAACGAGAGAGAGGGGTGAATCTCGTCGCTTAAAATTTTTTCTTTTCTAAATGAAACTTATTGGGAAACAAGTATGCAGTTGAATAAAATAAGGAAAAATAAAAAGAAAGATCACACTTGGATTTTTTACTTAGTTCGGAGCTCAGCTAATACCTACTCCAATACCCATGATCCCTTAAACCATATCCGTTGGGCAATCTACTAGAAGCTCCTCTGAAATTTTGGAAGGAAAAATCAAATACAAAATGAAAGAAATAGTACTAACTTTGTTGGGATCTAGCACACTAAACATGCTTAAGCACAACGGAAAATTAACTAGATCCTCTCCAAAAGTTCTATGTGAAGGAGAAAACAATCATATATTAAGTTTTACATGAGAGGTATACCTTTGTTGTGTGCCCTTCGGAATCTAGACAATAACTTTTTCTTTAAATGCAGATCTCAGCCCGATCAAGCGTCCGCGCCTCTATGGTATTCAAACGAACACATCCTTCGTTCGTCACACGAACAAATCCTTCAGAGAAGAACCATCTTCATAGTGCTAGCCACTCATGGAGGTTCGACCAAGAGCAAAAATCACCCAAGGAGGAAGAAGGAGGAAGAAGAGGGAAGATTAAGAGTCACACTTTTCATCTCCTTTTTTCATCTCATTCTCATCTAATAAAAAATTCATTCCAAAGAATTTATTTATATTCATCCCATGAATACCAAGGGTCTTTTGTCTCTTTTTATTCCTCTTAATGGGTTGGATTATTATATTAGATTAATCATTAATCCAATAACTCAATAAGTCTAGCCCATTTATCTAATATGTCTAATTCAGATTTGACTCAATCCAATGAGTGAGTTCATTTGAATCAAACTCAATGAGTAACCCAAAAGGCCTAATCATTTCATGATTGACTCTTAGGGCTAATTACTAACAATCTCCCACTAGCACTAGTACCAATCACCACTAAGATGACACCAACACTTTGGATTTACCCATTATTCTTAATATACTTAGTATTTTAGTCAAACTAAAATACCCATATCCAAACTAACATGTTCTTTGTGTGTGACCCAATAGGCTCTCATATCGTTAGCAATGTATCCAAATCAACATTTGCAATATATAAGCAATGAGTGATATCTAGCAATGCATCATTGCTACCCAAGTGATGAGAAGTCGAGATTCGATCTAATCTTTCTATGGCTATTATCTTGTAAGACTCAATCCTTCTATCCTTGATATCTAGATTGATCAATGAGGCATAAACTGTATCATCCTCTTATCAATCTTTGTGTTTCTTAATCTCTAAGTGGACACACTAAATAAATAAACTCAATATCTCATATTGACTCATATGAGTATGACCATGCATTCTTGTGTTCTACTAATTAAGGGGCCCACAGATATTGCTTTTATCATATAGAAGGGATAGATCCCATCTACATCACTTATATCCCTCCGTATAATTTATTGCATACCCAGTGATCGACTTTATAGTTCACCCTGTTACAAGTGACATTTGATAATACCAAAGTACATAACTCTTTATGTAGGGAATTGTAGTGACTTCAGGTCTAAGGACTATTCATACCAATAATCACATGAGAATGTTTATGACACTCATATAATGATTCATGAAACATCTCATGGAGGGTCAATTCAACACATATTCTCTAATATATACCCATGTGTCAACCTGATATCTCATATCCATGACTTGTGAGATTAAGTCATCCGTTGACCTACATGCTAGTCTTAGCACATTAATATTATCCTTGTATATTAATGCTCGACTAGGAATAGTTTAGAGTAGTGCTCTCTACAATATCTCACTATCAATTCAACCAATTGATATATTGTAGATTAGAACCTTCTACTCTAGGACATTATTATACTTATTCATTCAACACTGAACTGAAGTAAATATAATAACCATAACCTTTGCCTTCTAATGAAATAACGAAATATGATACAAAATGTCCTAAGCCAATCAACTCTTGATTGCCTCTTAGGGCTTACACTAACAATCTCCTTATATCATTAGTGTCAATCATTGAAATATCTAATATCCATTGACCTAGTGTGCCCATCATGCTTCCGCGGTGCCAAAGCCTTGGTCAAAGGATCCGTAATATTAGCATTATTTGGTTCTTTGCATATCCTCATATCTCATATATCGATAATCCCTCGAATGAGATGGAATTGTTGTAGTATCCAATACCCAAGACCACCATTTAAGTAAAATACATGCCCTAACTATGATCTAGAATCGTCCTTGTCAGTTTAGAAGATAACATCGGTGTAACCCTTTACAACAAGCTCTTCATCGCCTCTAAAGATCAAGAAATAATCTTGAGTCATTCTCAAGTACTTAAGAATATTCTTGACTGCTGTCCAGTGACCTTCACCTGGATCTGACTGTATCTTCTAGTCATGCTTAAAGCATATGAGACATCTAGGCGGGTACAAAGTATGACGTACATGATAGACCCTATAGTAGATGCTTAAGGAATCTGATCCATGCAGCTCTTTTCTTCCTTAGAAGAAAGGCATTGAGTTTTCGAAAGACTCACACCATGTGACATCGACAGGAATCCCTTCTTGGAATTCTGCATGGAAAAATGTTTAAGCTCCTTGTCAATATATGTACTCTGGCTTAGACCAAGCCATCTCCTGGATCTATCTCTATAGATCTTGATGCTTAAAATATAGGCTGCTTCACCTAAGTCCTTCATTGAGAAACAATTCCCAAGCTAAGTCTTCACTGACTGAAGAGTAGGGATATCGTTTCCAATGAGAAGTATGTCATCTACATACAATATGAGAAAGATGACTGTGCTCCCACTAATCCACTTGTAGACACAAGGTTCATCATCATTCTTGATGAAACCAAACACTTTAATTGCATCATTGAATTAATGATTCCAGCTTCTAGAAGCTTGCTTTAATCCATACATGGATTGTTGCAACTTACACACCTTTCCAACATACTCTAGATCGATAAAACCCTCAGGTTGTGTCATGTACACATCCTCGAGTAGATTTCCATTAAGAAATGTGGTTTTGACATTCATCTGCCAGATCTCATAATCATAGTAAGCTGCAATTGCAAACATAATCCGAATAGACTTGAGCATCATAGCTGGTGAAAAGGTTTCATCATAGTCTATACTATGAATTTGCTTGAATCTTTTAGCTACCAATCTACCTTTATAGGTATGCATATGCACATCCATGTCAATCTTCACCTTGAAGACCCACTTACACCCAGTGGATTTGATCCCTTCAGGTAGATCAACCAAAGTCCGTACTTGGTTAGTGTACATGGATTCCATTTCAGATCTTATGACCTATAGTCATTTCTCAGAATCTGGGCCCTGTATAGCTTCCTGATAAGATGTGGGCTCGTTGAAACCAACTAACACTACATCACCGTTGTCAGACAAGAGAAAAAAATATCTCTTAGGTTGACGACGGGTCCTATCAGATCTGCATAGAGCTTGTGCTACTTGAACAAGTTATTATTTCACAACTTCTTGTGGTGTAACAAAATCCTGATCCACATCATCTTGTGATACCTGTTCAATTTCCATCAAGGTGTTAGTGCTAGTTTGTGTATCTTGAATTTCTTCAAGATCGACTTCACTCCCACTAGTTTTTTCTAGAAATAAATTCTCTTTCTAAAAATACACCAGTTCTGACAACAAACACCTTGCTTTGTGTAGGATTATAGAAGTAATATCCCTTTGTTTCCTTAGGATATCCAATAAAATATCACTTGTCTAATTTGGGTTCTAGTTTATCTGAGACTTATTGTCAAACGTAAGCCTCACAACCCTAAATCTTCATGAAAGATATTTTGGGAATCTTCCCAGTCCATATTGTATATGGTGTTTTTATTACGACCTTAAATGGTGTTGGTTGATACTCGGAATATCGTACCGGTTCCCCTGTACAAAAATTTTGTACAAAGTCCTGAACCATTCCTAACAACCTATTGTGTTCTTTAGAAATTAAATTAGGAATTGCAAATGGAACTTAACATTATTTATTCTAAATTTAACTTATCTGTTCTTAGAGGTTTAGACTTGGATCACAAATGATACTTAATATTATTGATCCAAATCCACCCATGTTATAAATTCAATTAAATATTAATTTCAGATATTGGCTTCTAGGTTAAACATGGTGAGGCACTAGGCCTTCTAGGGTATGGGAGCATTTACCACTTCCTAGACAAAGCCTTTCAACGAAATTTAATATTTAATTTCCTTATAGTAACCCTA
This sequence comes from Zingiber officinale, assembly GCF_018446385.1. NCBI lineage: Eukaryota > Viridiplantae > Streptophyta > Magnoliopsida > Zingiberales > Zingiberaceae > Zingiber > Zingiber officinale. Next base: position 29,837,605 of record NC_055999.1, on the reverse strand, counting down.
GGTTTAACCAAAAGGAACAATCGAATCACAAGATAAAAAAAAATAATAATAAAAGAACACAAACTCGAATCACAAATTCGAAACCTAGAATCATATGCCTCTTGTGTTTGGTATTTCAAAATCTATACAAAGAAAACTAGTATGATGCGGAATAGAATTACTAGTTATACCTTTCTTTGTAAGCAACAACCTCTTGATCTTCTATCGTATTCCTCTTCTTATCTCGGACGTCGTGTGGGCGACGATCTACCGAGACGAGAACCATCCAAGCTTCCTTCTTCTCCAAGCAAGTTTCGGCCACCACAAGAACTCCAAGAGAAGATGAGGTTCGACCACCACCACCAAGCTCCAAAGGATGCTAGAAACAAATCCTCCTATCTCTCCTTCTTCCTCTAATAAGATCTGGCCACCAACCAAGCTTCTTAAGATGAAGATACCGCCGGCCAAGGAAGAAAAATAGGAGATGGAGAGGAAGGGAGGGACCGACCACCAACCAAGGAAGAGAGGAACCAAAGAAGATATCTTGTTATGAGGTGAGACACCTCTACCCTCTCTTTTATATTCCTTGGTCTTGGCAAATAAGGAAAGTTTTATTAAAAATTCCTTATTCTCTTTGCCAATGAAAGGAAAGTTTAATAAAATTTTCCTTTCAAACTATATATGGCCGACCACCTTAATCCCTCCAAACAAGGAAAGTTTTAAACACAAAATTAAAACTTCCTAATTTATTTTAAGAAATTTTTAAATAAAAATTTCTCTTTTGAAAATTCTCTTCATGGTTGGTCATAAAAGGAAACTTTTATAAATTAGAATCTCCCTATTAAAACATGTGGATGATTTACAAAAAGGAAAGTTTTCTCTAAAATTAAAATCTTCCTTTCAATCTACAAATAAGGAAAGATATCAAATCTTTTTTTAATCTTTTGTAGAAACTATAAAAAGAAAGATTTAATTTTAAAACTCTCTTTTAAATCATGAGGATGGTTACAAAAAAGGAAAGTTTTATCAAAAATTAAAATCTTTCTTTTAACTACAAATAAGGAAAGATATCAAACCTTTCACTTAATCTTTTGTAGAAAACTATAAAAGGAAAAATTTAAATTTTAAAATATCTTTTAAAACCATGACTTCCACATAAAAAATATTTAAAAAATAAAAACCTTTTAATTTATTGTGGCTGACCACACCAAGCTTGGGCTCAAGCTAGGGTCGACCACCTAATGAAACCAACTCACCTTGGTTTGGTCGACCCTAGCTTGGGCTCCAAGCTAGGCTTGGCCGGCCACCTTAAGGTGGGTAAGAAGATGAGTATGGGTGGGTACAATACTTTATAAATAAAAGGCTATGATAGGGACCGAGAGGAGGAATTGGTTTTGGTCTCCCGATGAAATTAAGCTTCCTGTGTTCGCCCTGAATACCCAACTTAATTTTATCAATAATAATTCATACCACTAAAGAATTATTATTGAACTACCACACCAATCCTAAATTACATTTTGGGCTCCTTCTTATCATGAGTGTGTTAGTCTCCCTGTGTTTAAGATATAGAATGCCCACTAATTAAATGAGTTACTGACAACTCGCTTAATTAATATCTAGCTCCAAGAGTAGTAACACTCAACCTTATCGTCATGTCGAACTAAGTCCACCTGCAGGGTTTACATGACAATCCTTATGAGCTCCTCTTGGGGACATCATCAACCTAGATTACTAAGACACAGTTTCCTTCTATAATCAATCATCTCCCAACTTATCGGGCCTATTGATTTATCGAACTAAATCGCACCCTTTGATAAGTCAAAGAAATAAATACTAGATATATGTGCTTGTTATTATATTAAGATTAAGAGTACACACTTCCATAATAACAAAGGTCTTGTTCTTTTATGCAGTCAGTATAAAAAGAACTTACCTTAAATGGTTCTGCTTAATATACTCAGAGTGTACTAGTGTAATTTTATAGTCAAGATAAACTAATACTAAATTATACTACGACTATTCCAATGGTTTGTTCCTATCCATCTTAGTCATGAGCTACTGTTTATAATTTATAAGGAATTGATAACATGTTCTTCTGTATGTAACACCACACACCATGTTATCTACAATATAAATTAATTGAACAACTACACTTAGCATATAAATGTAGACATTTGACCAATATGATTCTTTATTTCAAAATAAATGTTTACAAAAAGCTAGGCTTTTAGTATACACTCTAACAATCTCCCATTTATACTGAAAGACTATGTTGTCATAAACGCTGCCATACATCTAATTCCCATTCCTTCAACATGCCGATCAAAAGCTTTTGTCGGAAGGGCCTTATTGAAAGGATCTGCCAGGCTATTTGCTGATACAATCATAGCGATAACAACTTCTCCTCGCTTTACGATGTCTCGTATCAGGTGGTACTTGCGCTCACTATGTGTTTACTCACCTTATGAGCTCGTGGTTCCTTCGAGTTTGCTACTGTACCACTATTATCACAATAAATTGTGATGATTTTGGGCAAACCAGGAATCACATCTAAGTGTATTAGGAAGTTCCTGAGCCACACTGCTTCTTTTGCTGCCTCAGAGGCTGCCACATACTCAGCTTCTATGGTTGAGTTAGAAACGCATTTATGCTTAACACTCCTCCATGTAATGACTCCACCTCCTAAAGTAAACACATAGCCTAATGTAGACTTACTATTGTCCCTATCTGATTGGAAGTCGGAATCCGTGTAACCTACAGAGAGTAAATCATCTGTTTGGTAAACCAGCATATAATCTCTAGTCCTTCTCAGGTACTTCAATATATGCTTTACAGCAGTCCAATGTCCTTGTCCAGGGTTACTTTGATATCTGCTAACCATGTCCACGGCAAAACAGATATCCAGTCTCGTGCACAACATAGCATATATTAGGCTTCCAACAGCCGAAGCATAAGGAACTGCCTTCATGTCCTCTATCTCCTTTGATGTCTTCAAAGAAATCTCTTTAGATAAAGCTACTCCATGCCTAAAAGGTAGAAAACCTTTCTTGGAGTCTTGCATGCTAAAAGGAGCAAGGATTGTATCGATATATGAAGCTTGGGACATGCACAACATCCTTTTCTTGCGATCCCTTATTACTTTGATCCCAAGAATATGTGCGCATTCTCCTAAGTCCTTCATATCGAATTACTTGGACAACCATACCCTTACTTTCGACAACACTTTGATATTGTTTCCAACTAACAAAATGTCATCTACGTATAATACAAGAAATACCACCACGTTTCCATCACACTTCTTGTATACACAAGACTCATCCGAACACTGAATAAACTCATATGATTGGATTACTTCATTAAATCGGATGTTCCAAGATCTTGAAGCTTGCTTCAGTCTATAAATCGACCGATTGAGCTTACACACTAGATGCTCTTTGCCTTTTTCAATAAATCCCTCTGGTTGGTTCATATGGATGTTTTCTTTAAGACTTCTGTTAAGGAAAGAGTTCTTGATATCCATTTGCTAAACCTCATAATCCATATGAGTGACAATGGATAAGAGTATCAGGATAGATTTAAGCATGACCACTGGCGAAAAAGTTTCCTCATAATCGATTCCCTCTTTCTGAGTGTACCCTTTCGCAACAAGCCTTGCTTTGAAGGTTTCCACCTTTCCATCCGTCCCTCTTTTATTTTTGTAGATCCACTTACATCCAATGGCTTTTACACCATTTGGTGGTTCTACAAGCTCCCAGACCTTATTAGAATACATAGATTCTATTTCTGAAGTCATTGCTCTTTGCCAAGATTCTGCATCTATATCTTGGAGTGCTTCGTCATATATTCGGGGATCAGGTTCATGTTTACCTCAGACCAAGTCCGACGACTCTCCTAAAAACATGAATCTTTCAGGTTGCCTAACAACCCTCCCACTACGACGAGGCACTGTCTGTTGTTGTGTATAATTTGTGATACATGTTGCAGTTTCTTGTGATATTTCATCTTGTACTGTTGGTACTAAAGTAGGCATGCCCTCTCTCATTTCTTCTAGAACAATTTCACTCATGGGCTTATGGTTTATTACATAATCTTTTTCTAAAAATCGAGCATTGGTGCTAACAATGATCTTCTGATTTTTAGGATTATAAAACAAACCACCTTTCGTTCCCTTAGGATATCCTACAAACAGACAAACTTTTGTACATGATTCCAACTTGTCAGTATCTCCCTTTAGCACATGTGTTGGACTATCCTATATCCAAATATGACTCAGACTAGGCTTACACTCATTCCATAATTCCATGGGGGTAAAGGGTACTGATTTAGAAGATACCATATTCAGAATATACACTGCTATTTCCAGAGCATATCCCTAAAACGAATTTGGTAATTCTAAATAACTCATCATCGATCGTACTATTTCCATAAGAGTCTTATTCCTTTGTTCTGCCACACCATTCTATTGGGGTGTACCTGGTACAGACAATTGGGATTGAATCCCAACTTCTGATAAGTAATTTCTAAACTCTCAAAAGAGGTATTCGACACCACAATTAGACTGTAGTGTCTTGATACTTTTACTATGACGTTTCTCCACATCAGCCTTGTACTCTTTGAACTTATCAAAGCATTCAGATTTGTGGTGCATCAAGTAAATGTACCCATATCTTGAATAGTCATCTATGAAGGAGACAAAATATTCGAAACCACCTCTTGTCTGGATAGACATAGGACCACACAAATCAGAATGAACCAGTTCTAATACATCTTTGGCTCTATACCCCTTGGCCTTAAAAGGTCTCTTGGTCATTTTACCTTCCAAGCAAGATTCGCAAGTTGGATAGTTTTCTAATACTAATGAACCCAAGAGTCCATCGACCATAAGCCTTTGAATCCTACTCAAGTTAATATGACCAAGTCTTAGATGCCAAAGATATGTTTGGTTAATTTCTGAAGGTTCCTTTCTTTTATTAGAATTAGAAGATGTGTTATTAATTTCCATTTGTTGCTTTGTGGGAGAAATTGGATTTAGAGTATACAAATTGCCTACTAATGTACCAGAACAGATAATAACCCTATTTTTCTTGATAACTACTTTGTCATCAAAAGAAACAGAATATCCATCCATAAACAATTTAAAAACTGAAATTAAATTCTTTCTAAAAGTTGGTACATAAAGACAATTTCTCAAAATCAAATTTCTATTCCTATCAATGATAAGTAGATGTCTCCCACTGCAACAACCGCCACTTTCGTAGCATTGCCCATATAGACGGTTATCTCTCCCTTATATAGTCATCGGATTTCCTGGAACCCCTGCAATATATTACAGACATGATCAGTGGCTCCTGTATCTATACATCAGGTGCTGGTAGATAACACCGATAACATGTTTCAACTACTAGAGAATAAGATATACCTTTATTGTTCTCTCTCTTATGAGGACAGTCAGCCTTCCAATATTCAGTCTGCTTGCAGATGAAGCACTTGCCCTTTGGCTTCTTCACTCATAGGCTTATGGTTTATTACATAATATTCTTCTAAAAATCGAGCATTGGTGCTGACAATGATCTTCTGATTTTTAGGATTATAAAACAAACCACCTTTCGTTCCCTTAAGATATCCTACAAACAGACAAACTTTTGTACGTGATTCCAACTTGTCAGTATCTCCCTTCAGCACATGTGTTGGACTACCCCATATCCAAATATGACTCAGACTAGTCTTACACCCATTCCATAATTCCATAGGAGTAGAGGGTACTGATTTAGAAGGTATCAGGTTCAGAATGTACACTGTCGTTTCTAAAGCATATCCCCAGAATGAATTTAGTAATTCTGAATAACTCATCATCGATCTAACCATTTCCATAAGAGTCCTATTCCTTCGTTCTTTCACACCATTCTGTTGAGGTGTACCAAGTGCAGACAATTGGGATTGAATCCCAACCTCTGATAAGTAATTCCTAAACTTTCCTAAGAGGTACTCGCCACCACGATCAGACCGAAGTGTCTTGATACTTTTACCGTGACGTTTCTCCACATCAGGCTTGTACTCTTTGAACTTATCAAAGCACTCAGACTTGCGGCGCAACAAGTAAATGTACCATATCTCGAATAGCCATCTATAAAAGAGATGAAATTTTCGAAACCACCTCTTGCCTGGATAGCCATAGGTCCACACAAATCAGAATGAACCAATTCCAACACATCTTTTGCTCTATACCCCTTGACCTTAAAAGGTATCTTAGTCATTTTTCCTTCCAAGCAAGATTCACAAGTTGGAAAGTTTTCCAATACTAATGAACCCAAGAGTCCATCGGCTATTAGCCTTTGAATCCTACTCAAGTTAATATGACCAAGTCTTAGATGCCAAAGATATGTTTGGTTCATTTTTGAATGTTCCTTTCTCTTATTAGAATTAGAGGATGTGTTATTAATTTTCATTTGTTATTTTGTGGGAGCTATCAGATTTAGAGTATACAAATTGCCAACTAATTTACAAGAACAGATAATTATCCTATTTTTCTTGACAACCAGTTTGTCATAAAAAGAAACAGTATATCCATCCAAAAACAGTTTAGAAACTGAAATTATATTCTTTCTAAAACTTGGTACATAAAAACAATTTCTCAAAATCAAGGTTTTATTCCTATCAAATGATAAGTGGGCATCTCCCACTGCAACAACTGCCACTTTCGTAGCATTGCCCATGTAGATGATTATCTCTCCTTCATATAGTCGACGGGTTTCCCGGAACCCCTGCAATGAATTGCAGACATGATAAGTGGCTCCTGTATCTACACACCAGATACTGGTAGATAACACCGCTAAACATGTTTTAACTACTAGAGAATAAGATATACCTTTATTGTTCTCTTTCCTATGAGGATAGTCCGCCTTCCAATGTCTAGACTGCTTGCAAATAAAACACTTGCCCTTCGACTTCTTTACTCCTACTTTAAGTCCAGTACCTAGAGATCGATTCACTTTCTTTACCGAACTAGCTTGTTTCTTCTTCTTCTTGCCTTTCGACTTAAAAGTAGAAATATTTTCAACAAAGTGTATCTGAGAACTATGATGAAATATTCCTTTTGCTGCCTAAAGTTCTGTCAGAAGTTCCGCCAACGTATAAGCCCTTTTGTTCATGTAAAATACCGAAAATAGGCGAATATTAATAAAAGAATTTTCTGGAATTTTTGGAAATTTTTCGAGAATTTTTCGGAGCTCGTATGGACGAGTTAACGGGGATAAAAATAGGGCCCGGGAAAAGCCTGTTTGGATTACCCATTTAAGCGAGGAAATGTTTATTTCTTAAGTTCCTTTTTCTTTTTTATTTTGTTTTCTCTTTTTCCTTATTTCCTCCGTTTCCCTCCCGCGAGCCCGAGCTATCCCCGACGCCTTTCCCTCGGACCCGACGGCAGTGCCTTAACCGCTCGGCGCCGGTTATCTCCTTCCCTTGCGTACAAAACTGCCGGGTAAGAGGAATTTCGCTGATCTCTTCGTCCTCCCTGTCCAAGCGGCGGCGACGCACGAGCACCAGCCGAACCAAGCTCAGATCTGCCCCAGCGCCGTTGTCACCTTTGCCCTAGCGCCGCCGCCGAGCCTCGCATCTCCACCGATGCCGAGCAGAGCTGGCGACCCATCCTCTGCCCTAGGTCATCGGGATTCGAAAGCCGGGAGCGTGCGTCGATGACAGAGGAAGGTTTCTGGAGTTTTTCCTCTCTTCCGATTACATCACCGATGTCTTTTGCTTCCTTCCACACGACGATAGGCTGTGCCCTAGGTGTGATGTGAAGGTAAGGGATCTTGTTGGTTGATTGTTGAGGGTTTTGTGTGCCAATTCTTGATCCTTCTTCACTGATTCTCTTCAAACCGTGCCCTAGGTCCGTTGTCGCTGCTAGGTCTTGGCAAATGTTGTCTGATTGGGGGGTTAGTGGTATCTTCAATACTCTGCTTCATGGTTTGGATTAGGTGACTCCTGACTGGAGACAACCGAATGAAGGTAAGGGTTGATTTTAGGTATTAGGTCATTGATTTAATTTGGAATGCTTGGTTGATATGTAACCTCATCTTGATCTGATTCCAGTGAGGTTGAGTGCTATGGATCGATAAGCATGATGGTGAGGCGAGGTTCGGTGTACTATGGGATTCCAGTTGGTGCACAACGGCTTTGATCAAAGCAGAGAGGTGGATTTCAGTAGTTTACCTTGGTTCGGCAGGACCTATTTCCACTAACAATCTTGATGGCTGAGCTTGAGGACTTTGACGCGTGACGAGTATCTCGATGTCGGATTTGGACTGGGTACGATTCTTCTATATCCGAGGCGGGTACCTCATGACTTATCTTTTATGATATTGTCTTTGGATATGCATAGTATTTTATAACTACAAGCAATGAACATGTTTGTCTTTGGTATGTCACTGTTTGATATCCATAGCATGTTAGGTTTATCGCCTATGACGTATCCGTGCTTATATCATGTGATTTATTGCCATGAGTACTGTATTACCATGAGTATCTTAGTTTCTAGAATAAGTGACATACCATGTTTTACTGAGGTTAGGACTAGGTTCTGGACTTTTGTTTTCAGTCATGTGTATCGAGATTATCTGATACTTAGGTTTTATGCCATGACTGGCTTGTGTACCTCTATTTGTATATCATATATGATTCGTTTACCTAGACCTTGATTCTTGATATGTGCATATTGTTGGTACATATGTTATGGAAGGAGATATGTTTAGGATCTAGGTTGCTATACTATAGAGGACCTGTATGCCCTAGATCCGTGGATTGATCTACTGATATTGTGGTACCCATATTATGTATATATGGATTTTTCTATGCTGATCAGGATATTCCATACTTATTATGTTCAGGACATAGGTTTTTGATATTCTCTCTGACCTGTGTACTATAGATTTTGGTATGTGACCATCGCTTTTACAGTACCCATTTTGTATATATGGATATGGTTATGTTGATCAGTTTTTGTTATGCATAGTGACATGCATCATGATTGCATGCTGTGCGATTGTCGGCTCCACTATGGTTGAGCCCATCGCCAGTTACATGTACTGCACACACCCCCACTCATGGTTTAGTGGTATATCAGGCAGGTGTGTGGTGGTTCTGCTGTTTGGCTCCGTTGGTCATATGACCCAGCGTGGTAGCCGGCAGACAGTTTCGCTCTGTTTGGCTCCGTTGGAATTTAGTGTAGCAGCGTAGTAGCCGGCAGACGGTGGACTCTGTTTGGCTCCGTTGGTCAGGTGACTCAGCGTGGTAGCCGGCAGAGATACCTCCCCGTCATCGTGTACCGGGAGATGAGAGCATTGAGCTCCCCCATTTATGATTTGGGGTCACAGGACAGGAGTACTCCGACAACATCCCGTCCACTCGGTCACTCATCAGGAGTAGTGACGACAGAGTGCACGGTTGTCATAGCCCTACCCACTCGGTCTCGCCATTTGTGTGTGAGAGGACTGACTGGCGTCAGGGGTGACCAGGACGCATCATTAGCATCATATGCATTGATGTATTTATATTATTGTGATTGTGTTTGCTGCATTTGGTTGCTGCATTTTGGTTGGATGCATACCTTTGACCTGCATACAGGATTATTGACACTTTCGGTTTGACTACCCTTTTGTTTGGATAGGAGTTCCTGGTGAGTACAGCTTCCTCAGTTACCTTTCAGTTTTGCATATTCCCTATATATGATTAGGAAGCTGTATTCCATGTTTGTTGCTGTTAGATATATCTTACTACTCATGTCCATTGGTATTCGCTGAGTTGTTGAACTCACCCCCGTTGACATTATCTTTCTCAGGTTATTTATGGTGTCGCTTGGAGCATCCTGTCTGCTGGTCCCCACGTCACATTAGAAGACTTATCTGTTTCACGTATGCTTTGTTTGTTTTATGTATCAGTTTGTTTAGCTCTGTACTCTGGTTTTATTTTTGGAGTGTTGATGTTGTTATGTGGTATTTTGTATTTGTTGTTGGTTGTGTAAGCCTAGCCGGCTAGCAGTTTTTGTGTTTTGGGTTTGGTACAGCCGAGTGGGCTGCTTTATTTTTAACTGGAGGCTGAATTTGATATTAACTGCGTGGTGTTTGTTTTCTTTTATTGTTATTATTCCAGCCGCATGTGGCTGAGGTATATAGTGCTTGTAGAAAAGTTTCAGATTGTCCGCCGTACAGGGGAGATGCTGCCGAAATTTCTTCGGACAGAGACTCCTCCGGGGCGTGACAGTTCATGTTATAGTTCAAGCGGAACTGCTCAAAACTTCTAGGTAGCATTTGGAGAATAATATCGATCTGGGTTTCCCCATCAATTTCAGCTCCAAGGATCTATATTTCATTCAAATAAGCCATCATCTTTAGGATATGATCCCTTACGGGTGTCCCCTCTGACATGGTGGTTGTCATTAATTTTCTTATTGCCTCTTGCCTAGCAGCCCGATTATGGTGTCCGAAGATTTCTTTGAGATTGTTCATTATATCATAAGCAGTTGGTAAGTCCTGATGCTGATGTTGCAGTACATTTGACATTGAAGCTAAAATGTCACACCGCGTCATCTCATCTGCGTTTACCCATTTCTTATGATACTCAATCTCCTCTTCACTAGAATCACTATTAGGTGAATCAGGGCAGGTCTCTAACAGTACAAACTTATAGCCTTCAGCAGTTAGAATTGTTGGTGCAAAATCCCTCAGGTCAAGGTTGACCTGGTTAACCAAGCTGAGTCTTGGTTTGGGTTTAGATGTTTGACAATAAGATATTGATCGAAGAAGAGTCAAGTAGGTCAAGGTTGACCGGATACTTGACTAGGAAGTCCTAGTGAGTGAAGCTAGGCAGAAGGAAATCCTAGTGAGTGAAGCTAGGTGGAAATCCTGGTGAGTGAAGCCAGGTGAAAGTCCTAGTAAGTGAAGCTAGGCAGAAGGAAGTCCTAGTGAGTGAAGCTAGGCAGAAGGAAATCCTAGTGAGTGAAGCTAGGTGAAAGTCCTAGTAAGTGAAGCTAGGCAGAAGGAAATCCTAGTGAGTGAAGCTAGGTGAAAGTCCTGGTGAGTGAAGCCAGGTGAAAGTCCTAGTGAGTGAAGCTAGGCAGATGGAAAACCCTAGTGAGTGAAGCTAGGTGAACGTCCTGGTGAGTGAAGCCAGGCAAGGAAGGAAATCCAGATGGATCAAGGATGATCGGACATCTGGTGTTGGGAAGTCCAAGTAGGTCAAAGGATTGACTGGATACTTGGCAAGGAAGGAAGTCCAGATGGGTCAAGGTTGACCAGACATCTGGTGGAAGTCCAAGTAGGTCAATGGAGTGACCGGATACTTGGCACGACGAGTAAAAGTCCAAGTGGGTCAAAGGGATTGACCGGACACTTGGTGGGGAGTCCTGGCAGGTCAAGGGAGTGACCAGATACGAGGCATGATGTACCAACAGGTCAAGGTTGACCGGATGTTGGTTAGGGAGGTTTGGGACTTGGTTTTGGGCAAAAACCAAGTGCTGGATCGATCCGTGGATCGATCAGTGGATCGATCCAGATTCTTCCCAGCGAACAGAAAGCTTCTGGATCGATCCGTGGATCGATCCAGAGGTCCCGATCGATCAGCCGATCGATCGGGACGATGCTGCTTCGCACGATAAGCGCTGGATCGATCCGTGGATCGATCCAGGCGCGAGCACAGAGGCGCTCTGGATCGATCCGTGGATCGATCCAAAGCCTCCCCGATCGATTGGGAACATTCGAATCGATCGGGATCCGACCGTTGCGTCGGGTTTAAAGCCGCAGGCGAGCGTGGTCTTCAAAAATCTCTTTACGAGCTCTTCTCAGATTCATTCCAGCTCCTCCACAGCTCTCTACAAGCACGTGATCGCCAGTTCTTGAAGGTTCTTGGAGGCTTTCCAAGTCAAGAGGCGGATCTATTGCAAGAGGAAGAAGTTAGGGTTAGGGTTTTTACTGCACATCTTGTAAGCTTTTGCTTAACTTGTATTTCCCTTTCTTCTTCTTGTATTGAGAGTGTTGTAGGGCTTCTCCGCCTTTGGTAGTTACCATAAAGGAGTGTTATTCATAGTGGAGGGTGTGTGCGTTGGTGTGGATCCTTGGATTAGTCACCTCTTGTGAGGTGGATACCAAGTAAAATCCTAGTGTTAGCGTGTTTGTGTTTGTTTCTGTATTTTCCGCTGCACATCCAAGAAGAAACAAGCAACGCCAAGCAACGAAGCGCACCGAGCGAACGCGACGAGCTATTCACCCCCCCTCTAGCTACTTTTGGTCCTAACAAGTGGTATCAGAGCAAGGTTGCTCTTCACCGGAATCATCGCCGGAAGGGTCAAGCATATCAAGAAAAGCTAGAGGGTGAAGAAGTTGGAGCAAATTCTTCAAGTTCAAGACTTTATCAAGCTCAACTTCAAGATGCAATTCCAAGATGGACTTGGATTTGACACAAGGGTGGCTCCACCATACACCTCCACGAGCTTCGATTCTTGGAAATCAAGAATCGAAAACTTTCTTATGATGGAGATAGAGCAATGGTTTGCTCTTACGGAAGGCTTCGAAGCTCCAACAAATTCCAAGGGCAAAGTTCTAAAGAAAAGCAAATGGAGCCCGGAGCTAGTCCAAAGGTGCGAGGCCAATAACAAAGTGACCAAGCTTTTGGTCAATCTATTGCCAAGCACCATCCTTTGCAAAATTGGAGAATTTGAAGATGCAAAGGATTTATGGAGCAAATTGGCCAAGCTTCATGAAGAGATCCCCTCCACTGTACCGAATCAAGAAGTATCTAAAGAGGGTGACTCTTTGGAGCAAGACCAAGAGGAGGACTCCGAGGTTGAGAGATGCTCAACCTCCGAAGAAGAGGACCAAGAAGCTTCATCCTCAAGGGAATGCAACGAAGGGAACAAGGAGGAGCATACTCCTTGTTTCATATTCAAGATGATGAAGCCTCCACCTCTAGGATTGAGGGGGAGCAATCCTTGGTGACACCGGATCAAGAAGAAGGAGAAGCTTCTACATCCGGGTCAAGAGAAGAAGAGGAGGAAGAAGCTTCTACCTCCACAAGTCAAGAAAAATCAAATGGAGAAGCTTCTACATCCAAAACAAGTGCCACCCCTACAAGCAAAGGTATAAATATTTCAATTAATAATAAAAATCATATAATATGTTTTGAGTGTAGGGAACATGGGCACTACAAGAGCAAGTGCCCTAAATTAGCCAAGAAGAAGGGCCAAGTGGCACAAAAGGGCAAGGTGAAGCCCAAGGAGACCATCCCCAACACAAAGAAGAGCAAGGAGCATATTATATGCTTCTCTTGCAATCAAAAGGGGCATTACCGAAGTCAATGCCTCAAGGGGAAGAAGATGGTCAAGGCTCAAGGAGGCATTAGTCAAGGGGGAGCCTCCAAGGTAAAGAAGAAGGTAACATTTATTGAGCCTACTCCTTTAAATTATGGTAAAAAGCATGATAGTTCTAATTTTTATCATTTTAATGCGATTTACCATAAGAATAGGAAGCATGAGGGCTTTAAGGAAAAGCATGTGGCCCTACATGCCAAAACTACTACACCTAAGGCTAGGAATGTAGGTAAAAGTCTAGGCAAGAACTCTAAGGATTGTAGATACAAGCCTAGAAACAAAAATGCTCATGGACTTAATGAAAAACCAAATTCTAAGGATTTAATGATAGAAAATCAAGTCTTGAGATCAAGACTTGATAAAATTGAAAAGACCCTAAAAAGGATGGAAAATATCCTAAAAGGGCAAAATGAGCAAAACCTAGGGCTAGGAAAGTCAAAGCCATCAAATAGCCATAGAGGTTTGGGATACAAACCAAAGGCTAAGAAGGATGTGCCTAGTTATCATAGGGTTCCATATAGTTATGGAACAAACCCTAGGTTTAGTGGTCAAGTCAAGAATACTAGGGAAGTCATCCCTAAGAGTATTTTTGCAACCAAAGTGACTAAGACTTCTAAGAAGTCTAAGAAAGTCACTAACAAGGTCACAAGGGAGGCTATCCCTAGGGTTGACCTAGAAAATGTGACCAAGGCTTCTAAGAAGCCCAACAAGGTCACTAGGAAGGTATCTAGGGAAGTTATCCCTAGTGAGTACCTAGAGCATCCAAGGAGCACCAATAGGTGTTGGGTTCCTAGGAGCATCTTCTCTACCCCATAGATGGGTTAGAGAGTGTCAACTCCAATTAGAAGGGTAGTTAACCCAACTTTGAGGAAATTGACACTCAAGGAGCATTTTCAAGGTTTTTGTTAACCTTTGAAAATGAAATGGAACTATTATTTACTCCTTGAAAGAGTAAAATGTGCCTAGTGGTGAAAATTTGATTTTAATCTTAAAAGGCACATATTGGGAAATTCATAAGAGCTACTAAGTTGGGATTTTGGTATGTTCTTAGGAAATTTAAGGCAATCCGGGCCTTAACTTTGAAGTGCTACTCTTGTGGAAAAATGAAATATGCCAACATTTGAGGATATGCTTAATTTCGACTGGCATAAATTAATCAAGGGAATTAGAAATGCCAATTTAGGCTTTGACATTTTCTTGAAGCACTTTAGGGCAAAAAAAAATCTAGGTTTAAGTTGTAAGTTTAGCTAAGGTTTTAAGGATACTTAGATAGTTAATCTAGGTATATTTTATTTATGCTAAATCTTGCCATGATTGTTTGCCCATCATATGCCATGACATCATGTCTACTTTTGCATTCATGACTTATTATGAAAAATACAAAAATACCATGTCATGACATTCATACATCATGTAATTATAGGATATTTTCTTTTGAAAATTATTTCTTTTTGATGTATGTCATAACATTATCATGCATTAAGTTTAATTCCTTGTAATTAAGGACAAAAGGCATTCAACAACACTTATTAACAAGTGACATCCCAGGTGGGTGTCTAATATCTCCAAAATGCCTAGATAGATATGCATGATCCCTAGATTAGGGCAAAACCAAAATCTACATCTCACAAAGACCTATAAGATGACTTGTATGTGTTTTAGTGCACATTAGATACAAGTGAGATGTTAGGATGATGAACAAAACTCAAGATGTTGATTTAGTGCATTCTTTTGAGTTTTAGTTTCATCAAAACACATAGATATGTGTTTTCCCATCATTGGGAAAGCTAATGTACAAGTCATGTGCATTATGCCCAAGGAACATGGTGGGATATTGGTTTTGAAAATGTTTTCAAAATGATTTTGGAAAAACCTTGGTGAAGGCTATCTTTTGATAGTAATCACCATTGAATAGTTAGACACAAACTTGAAGAAAACACTAAAGTTTTTGGAAGTTTTCAAGTTTGTGTCAATCTTTGAAAATATGATGTATTTTCATAGAAAACTATTTTTCCTTGATAGTATATGCCCTAACTAATGTCTACACGAAATTTCATAATTTTTGGATTTTTGTAGAATTTTCTAGGGGTTTCTGAAGTTGACTGAAATGGAATTTCAGCAACTATCAGAGCTCCGATCGATCCATGGATCGATTGGAGTGCCTGAATCGATCCATGGATCGATTCAGAAGGCAGTTCTCGCGAGCAGTAGCTCGCTGGATCGATCAGTCGATCGATCCAGGGTAGTTTGAATCGATCAGTGGATCGATTCAGCAAGGTTCAATCGATTGGAACCCAACTCCAATCGATCCAAGTTGCTGATTTTGGCTGGGAAAGCCTGATTTCAGCACTTTGAACCTATTTTAGTCAATGTAACCTTTCCAAACCCCTAAATATACATTTGTATACATAAGGAGGGTGTTTTCATGTGAAAACAAGGATGGATTGGTTAAGGAAGGCTAAGTTGAAGTTTAGGTTGAGGTTTGTTTCAAATTTTGAATATTTGAACCTCAAAACTTCTACAATTGGGTTTCCTAAAGGTTTAGGGATTCCAAGTCATTGTTGGTGCAATGACAGAAGTTACCACCATGTCTTTAGGGGGAGGGACTCTTTAAAGACATGAAAATTATTTTTCATAAACCTTGGAAGGTGGTTAACCTTCTGTTAAGAGAATGCTCATGGATGAGCAGTTGAACTTGAAATGGGGAGTGGATATCCTCATTATTTCAAGTGGGAACTCAAGGGGGAACTCAAGTGGTTAGAAAATGCTCAAGGTTGGGTATTTGTCTACATTGAGGGAGAAGTTAAGGATAAATGAAGGGTATGAGACCTTCATTATTGTGTTGATCACAATGAGTGAGGTTGTGATCACGATGAGCAACTCTTCAGGGGGAGAGTCTTCAACAGATGAAGTTGTTGAAGTGTGCCCAAAATTGGAGCATAGGTTGATGTGTGTCCAAAGACGGGTTGATGTGTTTTATGAGTAGGGGGTTGATGTGTGCCAATAGGGGGAGAATGAAAGGAAGTAAGTTAGGTTTTCATTACCTAGAGGGAGTTTGCCCTCTTAGGGGAGAATGAAAAGCTTAACTTATGTGTTCATTACCTAGTGGCATGAAGAAGAAGGCTATAGGATTAGCCTAACTTACATGTGGGATTGTAAGTGTTATTGTGGTATTGTCAAACATCAAAAAGGGGGAGATTGTTGGTGCAAAATCCCTCAGGTCAAGGTTGACCTGGTTAACCAAGCTGAGTCTTGGTTTGGGTTTAGATGTTTGACAATAAGATATTGATCGAAGAAGAGTCAAGTAGGTCAAGGTTGACCGGATACTTGACTAGGAAGTCCTAGTGAGTGAAGCTAGGCAGAAGGAAATCCTAGTGAGTGAAGCTAGGTGGAAATCCTGGTGAGTGAAGCCAGGTGAAAGTCCTAGTAAGTGAAGCTAGGCAGAAGGAAGTCCTAGTGAGTGAAGCTAGGCAGAAGGAAATCCTAGTGAGTGAAGCTAGGTGAAAGTCCTAGTAAGTGAAGCTAGGCAGAAGGAAATCCTAGTGAGTGAAGCTAGGTGAAAGTCCTGGTGAGTGAAGCCAGGTGAAAGTCCTAGTGAGTGAAGCTAGGCAGATGGAAAACCCTAGTGAGTGAAGCTAGGTGAACGTCCCGGTGAGTGAAGCCGGGCAAGGAAGGAAACTCCAGATGGATCAAGGATGATCGGACATCTGGTGTTGGGAAGTCCAAGTAGGTCAAAGGATTGACTGGATACTTGGCAAGGAAGGAAGTCCAGATGGGTCAAGGTTGACCAGACATCTGGTGGAAGTCCAAGTAGGTCAATGGAGTGACCGGATACTTGGCACGACGAGTAAAAGTCCAAGTGGGTCAAAGGGTTGACCGGACACTTGGTGGGGAGTCCTGGCAGGTCAAGGGAGTGACCAGATGCGAGGCATGATGTACCAACAGGTCAAGGTTGACCGGATGTTGGTTAGGGAGGTTTGGGACTTGGTTTTGGGCAAAAACCAAGTTCTGGATCGATCCGTGGATCGATCCAGGCTGTGGATCGATCAGTGGATCGATCCAGATTCTCCTCAGCGAACAGAAAGCTTCTGGATCGATCCGTGGATCGATCCAGAGGTCCCGATCGATCAGCCGATCGATCGGGACGATGCTGCTTCGCGCAATAAGCGCTGGATCAATCCGTGGATCGATCCAAAGCCTCCCCGATCGATTCGGAACATTCGAATCGATCGGGATCCGACCGTTGCGTCGGGTTTAAAGCCGCAGGCGAGCGTGGTCTTCGAAAATTCTTTGACAAGCTCTTCTCAGATTCATTCCAGCTCCTCCACAGCTCTCTACAAGCACGTGATCGCCAGTTCTTGAAGGTTCTTGGAGGCTTTCCAAGTCAAGAGGCGGATCTATTGCAAGAGGAAGAAGTTAGGGTTAGGGTTTTTACTGCACATCTTGTAAGCTTTTGCTTAACTTGTATTTCCCTTTCTTCTTCTTGTATTGAGAGTGTTGTAGGGCTTCTCCGCCTTTGGTAGTTACCATAAAGGAGTGTTATTCATAGTGGAGGGTGTGTGCGTTGGTGTGGATCCTTGGATTAGTCACCTCTTGTGAGGTGGATACCAAGTAAAATCCTAGTGTTAGCGTTTTGTGTTTGTTTCTGTATTTTCCGCTGCACATCCAAGAAGAAACAAGCAACGCCAAGCAACGAAGCGCACCGAGCGAACGCGACGAGCTATTCACCCCCCCTCTAGCTACTTTTGGTCCTAACAAGAATAATGTCTAGGTTTCTTTTCCAATCTATGTAGTTGGGGCCAGTAAGTTTGTTCTCTTTTAGAATAATAGTCAGTGGGTTGAAAACCATTCTAAGAATCACAAAATAAACTTTTGGTCAAGACTCTAAATTTAGAATAATATTGATTACTCAAATAATACTATTTAAATTTACTAACACCTCAAAGCACCATGAATTTTACATGCCACGTTAGTATGGACGTATACAAATTCAACATTCGTAAGAGGAGGGTCTTATCCATTAATTTTATTATCTTGTCATCCTAACTTTATGACAAATAAAATTAATCGTTGGTATTCCTTTGGTCACACAAATAATAGCAGTGACTCCATTGGGGAGGATACTATTAAATGCGCCTAAATGTATACCATTACTTGATACTTAGTCCATTAAATAGAATTGTACCCTTTCAGTTGGAGAAGATCACACACATCCTAAATAATTTCCTATAAACATCCATAAAGGAAGTTTGATCTAGTGATCCGCAAACAAACTCATCCGTTGTAGAGGGAGGCACTCAGAGCCAACACGCAAGTTTATTGCATCACTTACAAACCAGTAATTGAGACCATGGAATTTATTTACTAATCCCTCTCTCACTTAGTTATTTAAGGTGAGGAATTTTAACTATGCAAGCACACATCACAGCAAATAAAGTAACAAATATGGAAAAATAATTTTCCAACTATTATGGTTTTTTCCATCACTGTCCTCCGTGTGTTGTCAACCCTAGCTGCTGCATTCTTTAGCCACCGCAATCGGGTCTAGTCGCCGCATCTGTCTTGCTTCTTTTTCCGCTGCGTCTCTGGTCCTCAAAAAGTACCACGCCTTACAAGGATACGATCCACGATAAAAATAGAATTATACATATATCGATACTATATTCCACAAAGGAATGTGCATATAATCTAGATCGAAACAAAAATGTAAAATCCTAAAACTAATACAGCTCCTGCTGCATTTAATACATACAATCATGCACACACAAAAATGCCCTTGACATGTCCAAGGGTCCAATCACACACAATATCTATAAGCCATAATAGTTGGAGTCTGCAACCACAGAGTTAGCACATCCTACTATTATCCTGCCTAAATTATGTATGATATGTGCATAATTAAACTGAAAACCAAACACACAGAGGTAAACCCTAGCTCTGATACAAATTATTGGTTGATACTCAGAATATCGTACCGGTTCCCCTGTACAAAAATTTTGTACAAGTCCTGAACCATTCCTAACAACCTATTGTGTTCTTTAGAAATTAAATTAGGAATCACAAATGGAACTTAGCATTATTGATTCCGAATTTAACTTATCTGTTTTTAGAGGTTTAGACTTGGATCGCAAATGATACTTAACATTATTAATCCAAATCCACCCATGTTATAAATTCAATTAAATATTAATTTCAAAGATTGGCTTCTAGGTTAAACATGGTGAGACACTAGGCCTTCTTGGGATGAGAGCATCCACCACTTCCTAGACAAAGCCTTTCAACGAAATTTAATATTTAATTTCCTTATAGTAACTCTAGGTTTAACCAAAGGAACAATCGAATCATAAGATAAAAAAAAATAAAAGAACACAAACTCGAATCACAAATTTGAAACCTAGAATCATATGCCTCTTGTGTTTGGTATTTCAAAATCTATACAAAGAAAACTAGTATGATGCGGAATAGAATTAATAGCTATACCTTTCTTTGTAAGCAACAAACTCTTGATCTTCTATCGTATTCCTCTTCTTATTTCGGACATCGTGTAGGTGACGATCTACCGAGACGAGAACCACCCAAGCTTCCTTCTTCTCCAAGCAAGTTTCGGCCACCACAAGAACTCCAAGAGAAGATGAGGTTCGGCCACCACCACCAAGCTCCAAGGGATGCTAGAAACTAAACCTCCTATCTCTCCTTCTTCCTCTAACAAGATCCAGCCACCAACCAAGCTTCTTGAGATGAAGATGCTGCCGGCCAAGGAAGAAGAATAGGAGATGGAGAGGAAGAGAGGGGCCGGCCACCAACCAAGGAAGAGAGGAACCAAAGAAGATATCTTGTTATGAGGTGAGGCACCTCTACCCTCTCTTTTATATTCCTTGGTTTTGGCAAATAAGGAAAGTTTTATTAAAACTTCTTTATTCTCTTTGCCAATGAAAGGAAAGTTAATAAAATTTCTCTTTCAAACTATATATGGCAGACCACCTTAATCCCTCTAAACAAGGAAAGTTTTAAACGCAAAATTAAAACTTCCTAATTTGTTTCCGGAAATTTGTAAATAAAAATTTCTCTTTTGAAAATTCCTTTCATGGTTGGTCATAAAAGGAAACTTTTATAAATTAAAATCTCTCTATTAAAATATGTGGATGATTTACAAAAAAGAAAGTTTTCTCTAAAATTAAAATCTTCCTTTCAATTTATAAATAAGGAAAGATATCAAATCTTTTCTTAATCTTTTGTAGAAACTATAAAAGGAAAGATTTAATTTTAAAACTCTCTTTTAAATCATGAGGATGGTTACAAAAAGGAAAGTTTTATAAAAAATTAAAATCTTTCTTTTAACTACAAATAAGGAAAGATATCAAACCTTTCACTTAATCTTTAGTAGAAAACTATAAAAGGAAAATTTTAAATTTTAAAATCTCTTTTAAAACCATGTCTTCCACATAAGAAAGATTTAAAAAATAAAAACCTTTTAATTTATTGTGGCCGGCCACACCAAGATTGGGTTTAAGCTAGGGCCGACCACCTAATGAAACCAACTCACCTTGGTTTGGTCGATCCTAGCTTGAGCTCCAAGCTAGGCTTGGCCGACTACCTTAAGGTGGGTAAGAAGATGAGTATGAGTGGGTATAATACTTTATAAATAAGAGGCTATGATAGGGACCGAGAGGAGGAATTGATTTTGGTCTCCCGATGAAATTAAGCTTCCCATGTCCGCCCTAAACACCCAACTTAATTTCATCAATAATAATTCATATCACTAAAGAATTATTATTGAACTACCGCACCAATCCCAAATTATATTTTGGGCTCCTTCTTATCATGAGTGTGTTAGTCTTCCTGTGTTTAAGATATAGAATGCCCACTAATTAAATGAGTTACTGACAACTCGCTTAATTAATATCTAGCTCCAAGAGTAGTACCACTCAACCTTATCATCATGTCGGACTAAGGCCACCTGCAGGGTTTACATGACAATCCTTATGAGCTCCTCTTGGGGACATCATCAACCTAGATTACTAGGACATAGTTTCCTTCTATAATCAATAACACAAACTATAAATAATATCATTTCCCAACTTATCAGACCTATTGATTTATCGAACGAAATTGCACCCTTTGATAAGTCAAAGAAATAAATACTAGATATATGTGCTTGTTATTATATCAAGATTAAAAGTAGACACTTCCATAATAACAAAGGTCTTGTTTTTTTATGCAGTCAGTATAAAAAGAACTTACCTTAAATGCTCTTGCTCAATATACTCAGAGTGTACTAGTGTAATTTTATAGTCAAGATAAACTAATACCAAATTACACTACGACTATTCCAATGGTTTGTTCCTATCCATCTTAGTCATGAGCTACTGTTTATAATTTATAAGGAATTGATAACATGATCTTCTGGGTGTGACACCACACAACCATGTTATCTACAAAATAAATTAATTGAACAACTACACTTAGCATATAAATGTAGACATTTGACCAATGTGATTCTTTATTTTAAAATAAATATTTACAAAAAGCTAGGCTTTTAGTATACACTCTAACAGATGGAACATGGTTAAGTGTAAAAGCAGCCGTCTCTAGAACATGCCCCCAGAAGGAAATAGGAAGATCTGTTTGACTCATCATCGATCGTACCACATCTAATAAAGTATGATTCATCCTTTTTGATATACCATTCCATTGTGGTGTTCCAGCTGGAGTGAGTTGAGATATGATCCCATACTCAACGAGGTGGTCATGAAACTTTGGCTAAGGTATTCCCCACCTCGATCAGATCAAAACATCTTAATACTCTTACCAAGTTAGTTTTGTATTTCATTCTTGAATTCTTTGAAATTTTCAAAGGATTCTGACTTGTGTCTCATCGGATACACATAGTCGTACCTACTGAGATCATCAGTAAAAGTAACGAAGTAATGATAGCCTCCTCTAGCTGCTATTCTGAAAGGGCTACATACATCAGTATGTATGAGTCCTAACAGATCATTAGCCCTTTTGTTGTATCCACTAAATGGAGTCTTAGTCATATTACCTTAAAGACAAGACTCGTATACCTCATATGATTCAAAATTAAATGAGTCTAAAAGTTCATTCTTATGAAGTTGGGATATGGAACTCACATTTTTGTAATATAAGCGACAATGCAAGAGATTTGTTTGATTCAAAATCATTAGACTTGAACCGTATGATATTTATGTTATAGATTGGGTTGCCAAAGTCTAGAACATAGAGTACATTCACAGGATGTGCACTACAACAGAATATTTCATTGAAATAAATAAAACAACATTTGTCCTTTATTACAAATGAAAAATCTTTCTTTTCCAAACAAGAAATAGAGATAATGTTCTTTGTGAAAGCTGACACATAACAACACTCTTCTAGTTCTAAAATAAGCCCAGTGGGCAAAGATAAGGAATATGTTCTACAGTGACAACAACAATTCTTGCACATGTTGGGATGTATACTATAAGCCTAGTTTTTGTATGAACATCTATTTTGAAATATTTTGAAATGAGAATCACTTTAATCAAATATTTACATTTTATATTTATATATATGTCGATACAGTTGCTCATTTAATTTATATTGTAGATAACATGGTGTGTGGTGCCACACAGAAGATCATGTTATCGGTTCCTTATAAATTATAAATAGTAGTTCACAACCAAGATGGATTGGGACAAACCATTAGAACGGTTGTAGTGTAATTTGGTATTAGTTTATCTTGACTATAAAATTACACTAGTACACTATGTGTGTATTGAGCAGAACCGATTGAGGTTGTTCGATTTGTACTGACTACATAAAAGAACAGAACCTTTGTTATCAAGGATGTGCATCCTCTTAATCCCTATATAATAATACGTACGTATACTTAGTATTTATTTCTTTAACTTATCAATGGATGAGATTTATTCGTTAAATCAATAGGCCCGATGAGTTAGGAAATAGTATTATTTATATGGTGTGTTGTTGATTATAGAAGGAATCTGTGTCCTAATTATTTAGGCTAATGATGTCCCCTTGAGGAGCTCATAAGGATTATCATGTAAACCCTGCAGGTGGACTTAGTCCGGCATGATAATAAAGTTGAGTGGTACTACTCTTGGAATCAGATGTTAATTAATTGAGTTGTCAGTAACTCATTTAATTAACAGACATACGATATCTTAAACACAGGGAGATTAACACACTCATGATAAGAAGGAGCCTATATTGTAATATGGGATTGGTGCGGTAGTTCAATAATAACCCTTTGGTGGTATGAGTTATTATTGATGGATTTGGGTTGGGTGTTCAGGCCGAACACAAGAAGCCCAAGCCCATCAGGAGGCTTAAACCAATTCCTCCTCTAGGTCCCTGTTGTAGCCTCTATATAAAGTCTCGCATCCACCCATCCACAACTTGGTTTGTTTTAACTTAACTTGGTTTGGTTTAACTTGATTTTGGTTTGGTTTTCTCCATCCTAGAAAGGGAGATTTTTTCTTAACAGAATTCTGTTATTTTTCTTTCTTTGTAACCGACGGAAAAAGTTATAAAAGGAGTAGGTGGTGCCCCCTAAAACCTAATTCCTCAATTCTCTTTTCCCTTGCTTATGGTCGGCGGCACCTCTCTCTCCCTTTAGGGCTGGCACCCCTTCCCACCTCCTCTTTGCTTAGGGCCGACACCCCTTTCCCCCTTGCTCCTTGCTTAGGGTCGGCGACCCCTTCTCCCTTGGTGGGCGGCGACTTGAAGAAGAGGAAGAAGAAGAGAAGGTGCCCCATCCTAGAGCTCCTTTTATAACCGGCAGTTTGGAGAAACGAGAGGAAGGGTGGTTGTTGTCTTGGTAGATCGTCGCCCACACGACGTCCAAGAAGAGGAGAGGAATACGGAAGAATTCACTACAACAAAAACTACAAACGACAACACCCCTACGACAACGGTTTTAAGAGAAAGCGTTGCGTATTTGCTCAAAGACAACGATTTTTGCCAAAACCGTTGTCTTTGAACTCCCCATTAAATATAAAAGACAACGGTTTTGGCAAAACTGTTGTCATTGAGCAATATTTTTTTTAAAACGACAACACTTTTTACAACGGTTTTATAAACCGTTGTCTTTATCTCCATTTTTAGCGGCTACGACAACAGTTTTGAAAAAATCGTTGTAATTTAATTTGGTCATTTTCCCCCCTCGCTGTTTTCCTTTCCCTCGCTGTTTTCTTTTCGGCGCCGTGTTTTTCCTTCGCGCTCCTGAACCTAAGGCAATTTTCTTTCCCTCTCCTCATACAATCTCTTCACGCCTCCCCTAGATCTTCCTCCACGACGGTGTGCTCCTCTCGTTCCCTGGTGAGCGGGTTTCTGAGTTCGACGAGGCCCTTTGACCTTCCATTGCTGCTTCTTTCGCTCGTGGAACCTTTTGATCGGACGAGGTGTATTTCTTCGGCAAAGGTTGCACTCCTAGTCCGTCGATTCATAACCTAGGTCTTGTCTTCTTTGGATTTGTGCTAGAGCCATAGTCAAGGTAGATTCATAACCTAGGTCTTGTCTTCGTTCATAAATGTTGTCTCAAAATTAAAACCTACTTTTGATTCCACTATGCTTGTATCTGCAAGCTCAACATTCTCTTTTCTTCTTATTTTTAGCTTTTTGATTTGTTTCATCATGCCATTTGCCTGCTCATATGTCAAAGTTTGTGGTGTTTGATCTCTGAAGGTGTTGGTTTTAAGCATCGATTTCTGTTTGTTATTCACTTTTATTGGTCGAAATAGTGTGTTCGGATAGGTTTTCTAGGTCTTGCACGGCTTGCCACTTGATGGACGAAGATGGAATTTGGGGGAACAGAAAATTGGTAGAAGGGAAATGAAGAAAGTCCTTCCTTTTTGTTTTGATTACTGATTGAAGTTTATAGTTGTTTCGCACATTGCCCGTTTGATTGTTCTTCCCATTTCCATGAGCTTCTTGGCTTTTTGTTCTGTTCCATTTGAACGGAGTTGGTTTCTTGTGGTAATTGCTCAATACACTTTTAATTTTGTTTCCTTTGGCTCTTTAGACATATGTTGACACTTTTGTACGTTCATGCTCATTTTTAGGTTTTTTTTCTTATCTACTGCAAGTTTATGTTTTTTACATCCTTTACAACTGCACATTGAATTATAGCTTGTTCTCTTATTGAATTTCATAATCTGAAGTTCATTATTTTTTGTTCATTATTTTAATAATTAATTAATGTCATCTTTATTACTTATGCTCATTTAATTTTCTGCCGGAATATTTTTTTTTAAAAAATAATTAGATTAAATCAAGACACATGTATTTTTTAACATAAACGCAAACATTAGATTAGATCAAGAGTTGAGATAATAACATGACCAAATAAGTTGAGAGGCATTGTAACAACTAGGGTGAGGGTTTGTTAGCCAATAATCTTTCCAATTGATCCTCTTGTATATATGTACACCCAAGATTTGTTAATATCACCATTTATTTATTAATTAGTTCTCACAAAATCACACAACACATTTCTGTCCGGTTGGTTTATGTCGTGTATTACTCTATTACCTTGAATGTTTTATTATAGTATTTGGTACTTGAGATTGTGTTTTGAACTTGTTGTATGATGTATAGTTTTTTGAAGGTAGGTTTTGACGCGTTTCGGGCTGATAGTTATAAAAAATGGACAAAGATTGGATGTCAAAGAATAGGTTATCACATGAATATGTGGTTGGGGTAGAGTCTTTCTTGCAATTTGCATTACGAAATGCTACTGATCCGAATGAAATACCTTGCCCATGTTCAAGATGTGGTAATCTGCAGAAGAGAAATGCTGACATTATAAGGGCACATTTGTGTTGTAATGGTATAGATTTAACATACCATAAATGGATTTGGCATGGTGAAAAGACTGAATACAATAACTCAATGAAAGATGAACAGAAATCTTTTGGCGAGGAACCTATTGATATGGTACATGCTGCATTTGATAGTTATGCAGAGAATCCAAACCAATTTCATAAGCTACTTGAAGATGTTGATAAACCTTTATATCCGGGGTGTGCCAAATTTACAAAGTTATCTGCACTTGTGACATTGTATAACTTGAAGGCAAAATATAGTTGGAGTGACAAAAGTTTCACAGATTTACTAAGTTTGTTTGGAGAAATGCTTCCTGATGATAATGAATTGCCTTCATCATTGTATGATGCAAAGAAAAGCTTATGTGCATTAGGGATGCATTATGTGAAAATTCATGCTTGCCCTAATGATTGTATCTTATACCAGAAGGAGCATGAGAATTTGACTAATTGTCCTGTATGTGGGATGTCTAGGTGGAAGTTGGGTAAAAAAGGTACGATAAATGGAGTTCCTGCAAAGGTCCTTTGGTACTTCCCGCCTATTCCAAGATTTCAAAGATTATTTCGGAACAAGGAGATATGTAAGGATTTAACTTGGCATGCTGATAAAAGAGTACTTGACGGTTACTTGCGTCATCCGGCTGATGCGCCCGCTTGGAAAGTAGTGGATCACAAGTGGCCAGATTTTGCTGCTGAACCTAGAAATCTTAGATTGGCCTTATCAGCAGACGGGATCAATCCCCATAGTTTGATGAGTTCTGCATATAGTTGTTGGCCAGTTGTGATGATCACTTACAACCTTCCTCCATGGTTGTGTATGAAGAGAAAATTTATGATGCTGACTTTGTTGATTTCAGGTCCCAAACAACCGGGAAATGATATTGACGTTTACTTAGCACCTTTGATCGATGACTTAAAAAGATTATGGGATATAGGTGTTGATGCATATGATGGATGTCGAGAAGAGAATTTCTTACTTAGGGCTGTCTTACTATGGACAATCAATGATTTTCCTGCATATGGGAACATGTCAGGTTGTGTTGTGAAAGGATATTGTGCATGTCCTATTTGTGGTGAAGAAACATATTCGACAAGGTTGAAGCATAGTAGAAAAATGAGTTATACAGGCCATAGAAGATTTCTTCCTACAAATCATCCTTATCGAAGGCAAAAAAAAAGCATTTAATGGGAACCCAGAGCTTAACCCTGCACCGAAACCATTAACTGGGCATGAAATTTTGGATCGAGTTGAAAGAATTAATTATCGTTCGGGAAAAGCAAATGGGAAGTTTCAGTTAAAGCAAGGTGAAACTGTATCATGCTGGAAAAAGAAATCTATATTCTTTGAACTTGATTATTGGAAACATCTACATGTTCGGCATGTTCTTGATGTAATGCATATTGAAAAAAATGTATGTGAAAGTCTGATCGGTACTTTGCTTGACATTCCTGGAAAATCAAAGGATGGAGTAGCTGCAAGACTAGACCTTGTGGAGATGAATTTGAGGATTGATTTGGCACCAAAGATGGGGGAGAAGAGAACCTTTTTGCCAGCGGCTTGTTATACACTAAGTAAGGATGAGAAAAGAAAACTTTGCAAATCTTTGTTTGGAATAAAGGTCCCCACAGGATATTCATCCAATGTTAAAAATCTGGTGTCGATGAAAGACTTGAAACTTATTGGCCTTAAGTCACATGACTATCATACTTTGATGCAACAATTACTTTCAGTCGCCATCTGTGATGTCTTGCCTAAACATGTTAGAGATACTATCACTCGATTTTGTGGCTTCTTCAACGTGCTATGTAATAAAGTGATAGATGTCTCGAAGTTGAATGATTTGCAAAGAGAGATTGTGACAGTGTTGTGTTTGCTTAAAAAATATTTTCCCCCATCTTTTTTTGATATAATGATTCATTTAACCGTTCATCTTGTACGGAAGGTCAAATTGTGTGGACCGGTTTGGTATAGGCAAATGTACACATTTGAAAGATTCATGAAGATCTTGAAAGGGTATGTGCGAAATCACAATCGTCCTGAAGGGTGTATAGCCGAATGTTATATTGCTGAAGAGGCTGTGGAATTTTGCTCGGATTACATGTCTAGTGTGCATACAATTGGGATCCCATCAAGGTATCAGCAAGTACAACTTACTAGGCCTCTATCTAGCTCAATATTACACTCAACTTGTCATGATGAGTTGCATCAAGCACATCGTTATGTCTTGGAAAATGATGTTGACGTTGATCCTTATATCGAGTAATTCTCTTACTTATTTATATTTATTGCATTGTTCTTACGTTCTACTAATTAACTTATTAGTATTCCATTAGTTAACTTATCCCTAATCTGTTCATTAGGGAGCACATGGAATTTTTGAACTCAAGCTTTCCTCATAAAGCCAAATCCAAAAAGTGGCTACAAGATGAGCATAACCAGACGTTTATTGGCTGGTTACGTGATCGTGTGAGAGCAGTTGGCAATTCTAGCTCTCAAATATCAGAAAGATTGAAGTGGATAGCGCGCGGACCTAGCAATCAAGTGTTGAAGTACTCTAGTTATTTGATTGATGGAGTTACGTATCATACAAAAGAGCGCGATGATACACGAGCTGTTCAAAACTCCGGAGTAAGCTTAGTTGCACAGACAATGCAAGTTGCTAGTGCGAAGGACAAAAATCCAATTGTGTCAGACATGACTTTCTATGGAGTTATTCAAGAAATTTGGGAACTCGATTATCACAATTTTCAAGGTCCGATGTTTAAATGTAATTGGGTTGAGAATAATACTGGTATTAAAGTTGATGACCTTGGTTTCACGTTGGTAAACCTCAACAGAATTGGATTTAAATCTGACTCTTTTATCTTAGGGAGTCAAGCAAAGCAGATATTCTACATTGAAGATCCTCAAGATCCTGCATGGCATGTTGTATTTTCCACTCCTACTAGGGATCACATGGAATACATAAATGGTGATGAGTTGGAAAATACTACAATCCACTATCCAAGTTTCACAGGAGGGTTTATATCAATGGAATCAATGGATGTTGACGCCATAGATGAAAATGAACCATCATGCGTCCGTGAAGACTGTGATGGGACATGGATTGACAATAATTAAGTGTAATCTATTGTTTAACCTGTGTGTAAATTTTATTTGTTGATCTATTTTGTTAACATATTTATTCTTATTGTAATATAACTATCATTTGTCTTCATTCTCGCTTTATTTTCTCTATAATTTAAATGCCTAACAGGTTGCTGCCTTTTGCAGGAAATAGGGTTCTCATCAGAATTTGGATGTGGACAATATGGCAACTAATGCAAAGAGATTACTGAGGATTCAGAAGGCTAAAGAAAGTTCTTCATATTCTACCACTAACAATAGTTGCGAGGGTCAAACTTCAATGAAATCTACAGAAACGGAGTCAACTAGAACATCGAGGGGGCGTTCACGTTTGGATAGGCTTGTTAGGCTAAGGGTCCAAGGAATTAAAAAGGATGTTAGCTTCAATAAAATTGGACAACCAGTTGGAGAATTTGCGGGTGAAATGCAAAGCTACATTGGCGTTCTCGTTCAAGAAAAGATCTCAATAACTTACAAATCATGGAAGCAGGTGCCAAATGATGTTAAAGAGTTAATATGGGAATCGGTGAATGTAAGTTAGAATGCTTTGAGAACTTAAATGAGCAGTAGGCTGTGGTTATGCTATATTTAACGTTCTTGTTAAATTTTTGATGTGTTTTTACAGCTGACGTACAATATTGACCCAACTTGGAGGAAAGGATGTTTAAATTCAGCAAATAATAAATGGCGTCAATATAAAGCTTTTCTCACTCAAAAGTTTGTTTTCAGCAAGCTAGATAAACCTGATGAGTTGAAAGATCCCCCGATTGGCTATGGTATTTCACAAGAGGATTAGAGTTCCTTTGTAATAACTCGCATGTCTCCCGACATCAGGGTAAGTGTAACGCCCGAAAAATTCTCAAAACTATTTTAGAAATATTCTATGATTTTTCTGGAATTTTAGGATATTTTTACAGAATTTTTTAGAGTAGCGGAGGTAGCAAAAACAAATAGGAAACGAAAACGGCCTAAACGGGAATTGAACCCGAGACCTATGGTTTACGGATAATTTTAGTAACCAGTTGAACCCAGCAAGGCCGTGCTGAAAGGAAAGAGAGGCAATTAAATTTAAATTAGAGTTGGGCGAATTAATCCTTTAATATAAATAGGGAGGAATTAAGTGAAGAGTTATTTTCTTTGATCGTAGCTTTTCTCCACCCCAACCTAATTCCGCCGCCCACTTCTCCTCTCCCTCTCTCGGCGCCAACCACAAGAACAAGCAAGGGTTCAATTCCAAGGGCAATTCCGGCGACGACTTCGACACGTGGACGTTCCCCTCCGCGAGAAGAACGCATAGACGCGAGAAGATCGTCGAAAGGATCGTCTCCTCCGGAAATCTAGCGATTAGAATCGTAAGAAACTTCGAATAGGAGGTAAGAAACCCCTCACCTGCAGTATAAGTAGCTTTTCGTACGATTGAATGTTTTTAAATTAGCTATATGTAGACTTTTCGACACATAGGGTGTATTTAACCCTCCTTTTCAGGTTTAGGGATCTAGTTGAGCACCTCTAGATAGGCCAGACACGTTTTCTCCTTCCAGTTGGAGATTCTAGACGTTGTCGGGTGTCTAGAGGTGATCTCCCTAATAGAGAGGAGAGTTGGAGCACACCAAGTGTTCGATAAAATGCTTAGCTCAGTAAAATGCTACAGTAGACATTTCTAATAGCTCAGTAAATGCAATAGAAGCATTTAAATAGTTTAGTTAGTCTTGCTATAGCTTATATGGGGCTACGGTCCAATGGGTGGGCACCCACAGTCGCCTCTAGGTTCAGATAACCTAGTAAAAGCAAGATAAATTAATTAGCTATGATTCAGTATTTTATTTTCAGTAGGGGCACTGTACGGGATTAGATATCCATTAGGCTGGGCTCCCATAGTCGGTCCCTAGGTTTAGATAACCTAGTAAACTCTACTAAATGCGGGACTTGCAAACCCGGATCTAGCTAGGGATACGCGCACAACAAGTACAGTTGCCGGGCCCAAACAACAGCATGATTACTATTTTCACTTATTATGATAATAGCTTTCAAACTCGTAATCTAGTTATGTGAATATAGTGTTAGCTCAGTTTTAGTTTCAGTTTCAGTTTAGTTCTCCTAGTTGATACCATGAGATAGCTCCATGCTTAGATTTTATTATGCATGCCATGTTTCAGTATTTATGCCATGTAACTTCAGTATGCCATGCTTTAACAAATTCAGTGCATGTTTTTAAATAGCATTCTTTAAAAACATGTTTGCATCGTTGCATGTTTTAGTGAGGTAGTTGGTTTCTTACTAAGCTTAAAGCTTACAGATACTATTTTCCCTTATACTGCAGATAAAGGTAAAGGGAAGATGGACTAGCAGAGGAAGCTGGAGGTCAATGCAAAGATGGTGTGTGTGGCAGGAACCTGGAACGAAGATCCTTAGGGAGTTTAGCAAATTAAGAACTTAGTTTCTTTTCTTAAGATACCTTTATGCATTTCTAGTGGCTTAAATGTTATAAATTAATAAACCTCGCACTATATCATGTTAGAATGCTAGTTGATAGATATTAGAACGTTTTCCATGCATTATATAATTGTTGTGTGAGATTTTGGCACGAACAAGTGCTGAAATTCGGGGTTCTGATTCGAAATCAGAAACCTGATCGATCTACAGATCGATCAGAAGTGGGTTGTGCCACTGGATCGGTCAGCTGATCGATCTAGTCGTGAACAGAGAGTTTATGGATCGGTCAGCCGACCGATCCAGATGCGAACAGAGAAGTACAAAGCTCACTGATCGGTCAGCCGACCGGTCAGTGTACTCCTGGATCGGTCGGTAGACCGATCCGACCGCATACTGAGGCGAGATGGCTTATGGATCGGTCAGCCGACCGATATCAAGCTGGATCAATCACTGGATCGATCCGACAGCCCAATCGATTCATGGATCGATTGAAATGCCTGATTACAGCTAGCAGGACATCCCAGAGGCATAGATTATCTTCCCTAGCATGTGTACAACTCCTAGGTACACCTAGAATATTAAGTTCAGATTTTTCAGTAATCAGTTTAGTAAAAATTTAAGTAATCCAGATTTTCGCAATAGTAAATTTAGCACAACATAATGTAGCGATTGACCTCACAGCCTAGTCAGTAGAAGGCGGGTCGTTATAATAAGATTCATAATTGATTTTAATTTTTAGAAGATAGTCCTAATGGTCCTTAACTGATGTTCTACAATAGGATCTTTATTTAACATAGTGTGATTCATTTATTCGCTGTTAGTTTTAAAATTTCCAGTTCTCCACCTTCTGAAAAAACCCATACTTTTACTCCTTTCTGAAATCTTTACTTTTGTGATAACATAAAGTCGAAGAAACAAGCAATATGTTTTTGATAATGGCTTAGATAACATTATCTCTCTTTTATTTGCTTTGTTTCTTAATAGAAGAGATAATTGTTATAACAATACTTCTAACAGATAACATTAATTGTTTCCTTGTGTAATTCTAAGGCTAAGGGTTCTCTAACTGTTTGTTTCCTTGAACCTTCCATAGATTGCTATTTTTTCTCTACACCACAGACAATTTGCATTAAAGTTCACATATATATATTTTGAATGTTGATAGTGAACTTAATTGATTTTAATTTTTAAGTAGAGAGTAAGTGATGAACAAAAGAATAGAAGAAGGAAGAACGTATACCCTCATCGGCTGTCCCGTAAAGGATATGCACGTTTCGCTGACGAAATTGTGAGTATGTTGAAGCTGGTGGTTTATTTTTGAATCTGATTTTGTAGGAACAGGGCATGATTTATTTTTTTTGTAGGCATCTGATTTATGTAATGATGATGATATAAATCGAGCTATTGTTTGGAAGAGAGGACGAGCCAATAAGGAGGGTGAATTTGAAGGCGATGATCTCAAAATTACAGCAAAAAAGATTGTATGTGATACATGAAAAATAACTATTTTTTATTGATTAATTTTGTTGTTAGTAACTATTTTGTTTGTCTGGGCATGTTAGGATGATTATGTTCAACAAAAAAAGGAGGGGACGCTGCGCTTTGAAGGGGCTAGGAAAGATATCCTCACAAACGCACTAGATTCTGAAGAACATGCTGGGCGTGTTAGGGGGATTGGAGATCATATTACTCCAACAATCTATTTTAATGTTTCCAAAATCTGGAATACTCCTCTGCAGGATGGTGACTTAATCCTTCATCATCAAAAGGAGTTGTTAGATGCAAAGAAGCTAATCTCAAAATAAAGTGCACGGATAGTAGAACAAGATACATGCATACAGAAACTTGAAGAAATGTTCAAAAAGGGTGGATGCGACTTTGAGTTTGAGGAGAAAGGTAGTTGCTCGGTGAAGTTGCCTACCACGAGTGAGGATAAGATCAAACCAGAGAAGAGTAAAATTTTGAATGATGAGGACATGCAAGTTTTAAGCAAGACTGAGTTTTTGCAGGTATATATGTATTTAATTGTGGATACTTAATATTATTTTCAATAATGAGTCCATCAATGTGTGACATGATTGATTGTCTTCTAGGGTATGCCAGTTGCACTGTCACTGGAATCAAAGTCCAATATTGTGGCCTATGGTACAGTTATTCATGCCAATGGGGATGGAAAATTACTTCATGGTGTCCCGTTACCCATGAATTGCATGCGCATCTCGATTGATGAGGTTGTGGAGAATTCAGCAAGGTTGCCCTTTCCCATTCCAAATGAATGTGACACCATTGGTGGCGCAATTGAGACCCATGTTGCTTGGCCTGCACGTTGGGTAGTGATGAAAAATGAGGTAAATTTCTGACTCATTCGGCCACCACACTGTGAGTACAAATTTAATTCTTCATTGGGAATTTTTGAGGAATCGTTTCAGCAACCACAAATTTCCAGCTTCTGATTTGGTCAGTGTATGGTTTTCTGATTTTTTTTCTCATTTGCTTGGCATAGTTGTTTAGCTGGATTTTTCCAACGAAACCTTCTTAGATTTTGATTGAAGGTTGTACGTATTTGTTGGATACAATTTAGTAATACAAGATATATAAGAGCTAGCACACACATGTAATCTGTACATTGAGGTTACATGCATGAATAAGAACATTGATGGTAATTGAAACCCAATTAAAGGGTTGTTCAGAAAGATGCTGAACATAAGAGATAAAACTTTCTACCAACATATTTACATTTGCAATTTGTAGAAGCCTCAAAGGAAGAAAAGTGTTGCAAAAAGAAGTAATCCTGTCTTGCCATCAAATGTGCCACGGTCATTACATTTATTGTACTGTTACTCTATGCGTGTTTTGGACAACCCCGAAAAAACCATATCAATTGTTTTTGATCATGATTTCTTTGACCATGAGTACGAACTACTAGTGAACATTGAAGACATCACACCTATTTATGAGTTGGAACCAATATCTGCTAATTGTCTGGTTGCTTACATGTGGTAAGTTTTCACATCACTCATTTTTTTCATTTTATTTGTATTAACAGGCTAACATTTTTTTGCTTGAATGGAAGGTTTCTCTTCAAAAAGATGAAAAAAGAAAACAAGGTCGATAAGTTCAGATTTGTGGATCCACAAACACTTCTAGTAATGCCATATGTATCCAAACTTGACAAAAATGAAAAGATTGAATACTTGAATAACTGGGCAAGTGTGTTGGCTGATAGGCTGAGTGGTGCAACAAAAAATCAGCTAGTTTTGACACATCATAATGTTGGGTAAATAAATATTACAATTTCATTTTTAATAGATTTATTTCAACAATTCTGTTGAATTTATGTATTGACTATCTGTTTTGTGATTAGTTGTCATTGGATTTTGACTGTCATCGACCCTTATGTGGAGATGGTTTATTTATTCGATTCACTTAATCATCGCAATCGTTATGAGGACTGGAAATATGTAATGGATATGTGAGTATATATTTGTTTTTTAATTAAGCATTTAATTTAATTTATTACTCATTTGTCAACTCTTGTTGTACAAAGGAGCTTGAAATTGTTCAATTCGAACAAGCAAAGGAAAGGGAAAAAGAAGCCTATGTGGGAAGTTGTAAAGGTTTATATATTTTATATACACACATATGTTTACTTGTGATTAATTTAAAACTATTTAATTGTGCATTATTTGTTGATAATTTTTTGTTAACATAGGGTCCTCGATAACCTGATGCTAAACAATGTGGGTTTTATGTGATGAAATTTATGAGAGAAATTATTGAAGGAAATGCTACCGGCGAGATGGATTCACTTAGCTCAATGGTAATATTTGACATATTCTTAATTTTCTCAAATAATTTCTTTTATTTGACTTAGCTTCTTCATTACTGAATTTTTTTACTAAATTAATCTGGGTTTGTTAACAGTTCAAGAAAACAATTTACTCCAACGAAGAAATTGACAAAGTGCGATCCGAATGGGCGGATTGCGTACTAGACTATATTCATTATCTAACACCCGAAAATTCTCGAAACTGCATTATAAATATTCTATGATTTTTCTGGAATTTTTAGATATTTTTCCGGAATTTTTCGAGTAGCGGAAGCAACAAAAATAATTAGAACAACAAAATAGCTTAGGCGGGAATCGAACCCGAGACCTATGGTGTAAGGGATAATGCTAGTAACCGGTGAACCCAGCAGGGCCGTGCTGAAAGGAAAGGGAGACGATTTAATTTATATTAGAGTTGGACCTAGTTACCCACTTAATATAAATTAAGAACTTAAGTAGGTTTTGGTTTATTTTTGGGTTCGGCAACTTCTCAACCCTCACCACCGAAACCTCATCGCCGCCTCTCCCTCTCCTCTTTCTCTCGGCGCCCCAGCCCCAAGGTCCATAGGTTCATCTTCCGACGATGACTCCAACACGAAAGAGGTTCTTCTCCGCGAGAGGAACGCAAAGACGTGAGCGGATCGTCGAGAAGGTCATCTCCACCGGAATTCGAGCGAATAGAATCGTAAGAAATTACGAACAGGAGGTAAGAAACCCCTCACCTGCAGTATAATAGCTACCGTTTGATTTCCTGTGCATTAGTTTAGTTTTATGCAGGTTTTGTCGACATGTAGGGTGTTTTAACCCTCCTCGCAGGTTTAGGGATTTAGTTGAGCACCTTTAGATGGGCCGGACACGTTTACTCTCTTCAGTTTGGGGTTGTAGACGTTGTCGGGTGCCTAAAGGTGATCTCCCTAATAAAGAGGAGAGTTGGGGCACACTAGGTGTTCGACAAAGTAACTAGATCAGTAAAAAGATGCAACTTAGGTATTTTAATAGCTCAGTTAAATGCATTAGAAGCGTTTAAAACAGCAAATCAGTTTATTTTAGCTTACATGGGACTACGGTCCAATGGGTGGGCTCCCATAGTCGCCTCTAGGTTTAGATAACCTAGCTCTAGGTTCAGATAACCTGGAAACAGCAAGTTAAAACAGTTAGCTATATTCAGTATTTTATTTTCAGTGGCACTGTACTGGATCAGATATCCATTGGGTTGGACTCCCACAGTCGTCCCTAGGTTTAGATAACCTAGCTAACCCTACTAAATTCGGGACTTGCAAATTCGGGTCTAGTTAGGGATGCGCGCACAGCAAGTACAGTTGCCGGGGCCAAACAGCATGATTATGTATTTTCACTTATATCTATTAGCTTTCAAAGTTTATTCAGATATGTGACTATAGCATCAGAACAGCGCTAGTTTAGCTCAAGTATAGTTTCAGTTTCAGTTCGGTTTTCAGCATAGTTTATTCTAGTTGATGCTATGATATGATTATATGCTTAGTTTATGATGCATGCCATGTTTCAGTGTTTATACCATGTTCCAGTATGCCATGCTTTAATAAGCTCAATGCATGTTTTCAAATAACATGATTTGTAAAGCATATTTGCATCGCTTGCATGTTTTTGTGAGGTAGATGGTTTCTTACTAAGCTTTAAGCTTACAGATACTATTTTTCCTTATACTGTAGATAAAGGTAAAGGAAAGATGGACTAGCAGAGGGAGCTGGAGGACAATGCAAAGGATGGTGTGTGTGGCAGGAACTGGAATAAAAGACCTTGGAGAGTTTAGCAAATTAGAAACTAGTTCTTCCTTAAGACATTTTCTTATACTTTGGTTTTTATGCATTCCTAGTAGTTAAAGGTTATGAGTTGATGAACCATGCTCCATGGCATGTTGGAATGTTAGCTATATGTTATTGGAATGTTTATTATGCATTAGTTAGTGGTTATGTGAGATCTTCGGCACGAATAAGTGCTGAAATCAGAGTGTTAGGTGAAATCAGAACTCTGATAGGTCTCCAGACCGATCGGAGCCTGGGCAGTGCCACTGGATCGGTCGGCCGACCGATCCAGACAGATACAGTATGCTACTGTATCCTCCTGGATCGGTCAGCCGACCGATCCAGCACGATACAGTAGCGTTCCAGGAAGCTTCAGGTGCCTGGATCGGTCAGCCGACCGATCCAGACATACCTGGATCGGTCTGCCGACTGATCCAGCCACACCTGGATCGGTCAGCCGACCGATCCAGTTGGGAAGAAAACGACCGCAGCTCTGATCGATCTGTGGATTGATCGGCAGGTCTGTGAGTAGTTGGGATGTTCAGTTTCTCCTCCTTAGCATATGCACACTAGCAAAGAAGGTCTTCAGACCTTTCTTATCAGTTGTATCCGTCATTAGTAGAGTAAAATTTTAATTAGCCCAGTTTTCCGCACAGTATAGTTTAGTATTATTGTGACGATCGGCCTTACAGCCAGTGATCAGAAGGCGGGTCGTTACAGAGTGGTATCAGAGCAGTGTTCCATACTTCCTACACACACATCAGCATTGTACCTGCAGCTTCCAAGTAAGAATACCTCTACTTTATTTATGCTCCTTGTTTTGTTATTACAGTTCATGTTTTTATGCCTACTGCCTGTTGGTATGTGATAGTCTTTTAAACATGATATCAGTAGTGATATAACTGTGATTACATTAGTTATACATATGTTCTCTATGTCTTTAGAAATGGCACGAGGACGTCCAGCTAGAAGGGCACTAGCTACTGAGCCCCAGCAAGAGGCAGGCAGTTCAGTGCCTCCTCCAGACCTTACAGCATTAGTGGCTCAGTTACAGCAGCAGCTAGCTGAACAGCAACAGGAAATAGCCACCTTAAAGGCTAATCAGCAGAATACCCCCACAGTCACCCCGGAACCAAACCTAGCAATGCCAGTAGCTGAGCCAAGAAAGGAAGCCTATCTGATCCAGTGGCAGCGAGTCAAGCCAGAGAACTTCTCAGGCACTAGTGAACCATGGGATGCGCAAGCCTGGTTCAAAACACTGGAGAGCACGATGGAGCTTCTGGACTGGCCAGAACACGAGAAGGTGAAGTGTGCCTCCTTCTGCCTGACAGGAGACGCACGCATGTGGTGGGAAAGAATTAGAATGAAGCGCCCAGTAAATCAGATGTTATGGGCTGACTTCGAGAAGGAGTTCTTCGAGGAGTTCTTTCACATACGGGTTACAAACCGCCACTACGACGAGTTCACTGAGTTTCGTCAGGGCAACCTTTCAGTTGAGGAAGCCGTGAAGAAATTCAACAGGTTGGCTCGTCTATACCCAGAGCTAGTCAGCACCGAGAAGGAACGATTCCGGTTGATGCTCAAGATGCTGAGGCCAGAGATAGCAGTGAACGTGGCTGGTGGCATACATAGGCCACAAACCACAGAGGAGTTAGTGAGCAGTGCCTTGACCACAGAGCATTACCAGAACAGCATAAAGCAGCAGAAGCAAGTCTCCTCAGAGTCCAAAGGCTAAGGAAACCCTCACACTCAAAAACAGCAAGGCCACAGCTCTAACTGGAAAGGGAACTCCAACAGCAAGCGCAAATCAGGGAGTGACCCAAAAGGAGGACCATCTAGCAAACGACCCAGTTATCCAAAGTGTGCTACTTGTGGGAAATTTCACCCAGGGGTTTGTCGCAAGGGCACACGAGGATGCTTTGAATGTGGACAAGAAGGGCACATGGCCAAGCAGTGCC
This sequence comes from Zingiber officinale, assembly GCF_018446385.1. NCBI lineage: Eukaryota > Viridiplantae > Streptophyta > Magnoliopsida > Zingiberales > Zingiberaceae > Zingiber > Zingiber officinale. The sequence continues at coordinate 29,798,299 of NC_055999.1, read as the reverse complement.
CGAACAAGACCGGTCTTCCTCAGCCACAGCAGATTCAGTATGCAGGCCAACCAGCTCAGTTATATCAGATGCAGGCCGCTCTAGAAGGTCCACTTATCAGCCAGGGCAGGTTAGAAGCCCCTCCAGCTACGGCGAATGCGAGGATCTACTCACTCACCAGAGAGGACGTAGCCAATGCCTCGACAGTTGTCACAGGTCAGATTAGCATTTTTCAGTATAGTGCTACTGTTCTATTTGATACTGGGGCAACCCATTCATATATAGCCAGGGTGTTCTCCGAAAAATTAGAAATACCCTCAGAGGTACTCAGTGGTCAGTTTTTGACGGCACTACCTTCAGGAGAGATCATGGCATCCACGCACTGGCTCAGAGCAGTGCCGGTCATTATAGCAGACAGGGAACTCTTTTGTGATCTGATCCTGCTGGAAATGACTGACTACGACGTCATCCTTGGAATGGACTTTCTGATCAAATACGGTGCTTCCATAGAGTGTCGTAAACAGAAGGTCGTATTCCAACCTGAAGCAGAAGCACAGTTCGAGTACATCGGAGAGCCAAAGAGAAAAGCCAGGAAATTTCTCTCAGCTATGAAGGCACAGAAGTTGATGGATTCGGGTTGTACGGGGTACCTAGCACATGTAGTCAATACCGGCCAGGACAAGGACCAACAGCTAGTAGGAGTCCGAGTTGTATGTGACTACCCAGCAGTCTTCCCTGAGGAGTTACCAGGCCTAGCACCGGTCAGGGAGATTGAATTTGAGATAGAGCTCTTCCCCGACACCAATCCTATTTCCAAAGCGCCATATCGCATGGCTCCAGCAGAGCTGAAGGAACTTCAGCAACTCTGAGGCGTGAGGACAATCAGCGCCTAGTCACTCACCATGGGGAGCCCGTGTTGTTCGTGAAGAAGAAGGATGGAAGCATGCATCTATGCATAGAGCACCGAACCAAGTCACCATCAAGAATGGTATCCCTTCCCGGAATCGATGTACACGCTCAAGGGAGCAGCAGTGTTCTCCAAGATAGATCTCGATCGTTATCATCGGTCAAGGTTAAAGAAGGATATACCCAAGACAAGATTCGTAACCGATACTGGACACTACGAGTTCGTAGTCATGCCCTTTCGCGTGACCAATGCTCCCACTACATTCATGGATCTCATGAGCAGATTCAGGAGTATTTAGATAAGTTTGTTATTGTGTTTATCGATGACATTCTTATCTACTCAGAACTCAGGAAGAACATCAGAGCACCGAAGACTAGTATTACACATCAGAACCAACTATACGCCAAGTTCACGAAATGTGAATTTTGGTTAGATCAGTGTCCTTCCCGGGTCACATCATCTCCAAGGATGGTATTATGGTAGATCCCAACAAGATAGAAGCGTAAGTAACTGGAAGAGACCTAAGAACGCCAAAGAAATCAGGAGCTTTCGGGATTAGCGGATATTACAGAAAGTTTGTAGAGAACTTCTCGGTAGCCTCCCACCTCTTACCGGAAAGAACAGAAATTTCGGTGATGAGGATCTGAGAACAATGAGCTAAAAGGAGATTGACCGGTGCTCCCATTTTGGCTCTACCAGACAACACCAGCTTTGACATCTATAGTGATGCCTCTAAGTTGGGACTAGGAGCGATTGATGCAAACGGCAAGGTGATCGCCTATGCCTCCAGACAACTCAAGGATTATGAGAAGAATTACCCTACTCATGACCTCGAGCTTGCAGCAGTAGTGTTCGCTCTCAAAATTTGGAGACATTACTTATATGGAGCTCAGTGCAGGGTGTATACAGATCATCAGAGTCTGAAGTACTTCTTCACTCAGAAGGATCTGAACATGTGACAGCGCAGATGGCTTGAGCTGGTCAAAGACTACGATATAGACATCCTCTACCATCCAGGGAAAGCCAATAAGGTATCCGACGCACTTAGCAGAAAATCCAGTGCTACCTTGTTATCTCTTACGGCCATGTCACCACCCCTACAGAAGGAGATCGTAGATTTCGGTCTCGAACTCATCGTTGGACAGCTCTCTACTATGACCTTAGAGTCTACCTTGCTTGGTGATGTTCAGTCAGCTCAGGAACAGGACCCTGAAATTCAGAAAATCAAGCAAGGGCTAGCAAGTAGAGAATTCAGAGTGTCCGATAGCGGGGTGTTGTATTTTGGTGACAGACTCTGTGTTCCAGATCAGGAGGAGCTACGGAGACAGATTTTAGATGAGGCTCACAAGACTCCCTATGCGATGCATCCAGGTTCCACCAAAATGTACCAAGACCTGAACAACCGTTTTTGGTGGCCCGGGATGAAGAGAGACATCGCCAGATATGTTAGCATCTGCCTCACCTGTCAGAGGGTCAAGGCAGAACATCAGCGACCAGGAGGAGTTCTGCAGCCTATACAGATTCCAGAGTGGAAGTGGGAGGATATCTCTATGGATTTCATAGTGGGACTGCCCAGAACCACGAATGGTTTTGACGCCATCTGGGTAATAGTCGACAGGTTGACTAAATCAGCCCACTTCTTAGCTATCAAGATATCCTACTTCATGGAGAAGCTAGCTCAGTTGTATCTCCAGGAGATCGTCAGACTACATGGAGTCCCACGAACCATCATTTCAGATAGAGACAGCAGATTCACATCACACTTCTGGGAGTGTGTACAGTCAGCGTTGGGCACTAAGTTAAAGTTCAGCACAGCATTCCATCCTCAGACAGATGGTCAGACGGAGAGAGTAAACCAGGTACTCGAAGATATGCTCCGAGCGTGTGTCCTAGACTTCAAGGGAAGTTGGTGCAAATATCTGAGTTTAGCAGAATTTGCATACAACAACAGCTATCAGGCCACTATCGGCATGACACCTTACGAGGCTCTCTATGGGCGGAGGTGTAGATCTCCAATCTGCTGGTATGAGAGTGGTGAACAGAAGGAACTAGAGCTTCAGACAGATCTAGTCGCAAATACCACAGCAGCCATACAGCAGATCCACCAGAGGATAGAGACAGCTCAGAGCCGCCAGAAGAGCTATGCTGATACGCGGCGCAGACCCTTAGACTTTTCAGTTGGGGATTCAGTGTTCCTCAGAGTGGCTCCCATGAAGGGAGTAATGCGTTTCGGGAAGAAGGGCAAGTTAAGTCCCAGATATGTGAGACCATATCTTATTAGCAGAAGAGTGGGCAAGGTAGCATATGAGCTAGAGCTACCCCAGGAAATGTCAGCTATCCACAACATATTTCATGTCTCTATGCTGAAGAAGCATACCCCAGATGCCACCCAGGTGATTGAGCCCCAGTCGGTACAGATCCGCGAAGACCTCAGCTATGATAGTCAGCCTATTCAGATAATAGACCGAGCAGTTAAGAAATTACGGAACAAGGAAGTACCATTAGTCAAAGTTATTTGGCACAGTCACACAGCAAAAGAGGCAACTTGGGAGACAGAAGCCAGCATGAGACAGAAGTACCCAGAATTATTCTAAGTTCGAGGATGAACTTTTTATAAGGTATGGGGGATTGTAACGCTCGAAAATTCTCGAAACTGCATTATAAATATTCTATGATTTTTCTGGAATTTTTAGATATTTTTCCGGAATTTTCCGAGTAGCGGAAGCAATAAAAATAATTAGAACCGCAAAATAGCTTAGGCGGGAATCGAACCCGAGACCTATGGTGTAAGGGATAATGCTAGTAACCGGTGAACTCAGCAGGGCCGTGCTGAAAGGAAAGGGAGACGATTTAATTTATATTAGAGTTGGGCCTAGTTACCCACTTAATATAAATTAAGAACTTAAGTAGGTTTTGGTTTATTTTTGGGTTCGGCAACTTCTCAACCCTCACCATTGAAACCTCACCGCCGCCTCTCCCTCTCCTCTTTCTCTCGGCGCCCCAGCCCCAAGGTCCATAGGTTCATCTTCCGGCGACGACTCCAACACGAAAGAGGTTCTTCTCCGCGAGAGGAATGCAAAGACGTAAGCGGATCGTCGAGAAGGTCATCTCCATCGGAATTCGAGCGAATAGAATCGTAAGAAATTACGAACAGGAGGTAAGAAACCCCTCACCTGTAGTATAATAGCTACCGTTTGATTTCCTGTGCATTAGTTTAGTTTTATGCAGGTTTTGTCGACATGTAGGGTGTTTTAACCCTCCTCGTAGGTTTAGGGATTTAGTTGAGCGCCTTTAGATGGGCCGGACACGTTTACTCTCTTCAGTTTGGGGTTGTAGACGTTGTCGGGTGCCTAAAGGTGATCTCCCTAATAAAGAGGAGAGTTGGGGCACACTAGGTGTTCGACAAAGTAACTAGATCAGTAAAAAGATGCAACTTAGGCATTTTAATAGCTCAGTTAAATGCATTAGAAGCGTTTAAAACAACAAATCAGTTTATTTTAGCTTACATGGGACTACGGTCCAATGGGTGGGCTCCCATAGTCGCCTCTAGGTTTAGATAACCTAGCTCTAGGTTCAGATAACCTGGAAACAGCAAGTTAAAACAGTTAGTTATATTCATTATTTTATTTTCAGTGGCACTGTACTGGATCAGATATCCATTGGGTTGGACTCCCACAGTCGTCCCTAGGTTTAGATAACCTAGCTAACCCTACTAAATTCGGGACTTGCAAACCCGGGTCTAGTTAGGGATGCGCGCACAGCAAGTACAGTTGCCGGGCCCAAACAGCATGATTATGTATTTTCACTTATATCTATTAGCTTTCAAAGTTTATTCAGATATGTGACTATAGCATCAGAACAGCGCTAGTTTAGCTCAAGTATAGTTTCAGTTTCAGTTCGGTTTTCAGCATAGTTTATTCTAGTTGATGCTATGATATGATTATATGCTTAGTTTATGATGCATGCCATGTTTCAGTGTTTATACCATGTTTCAGTATGCCATTCTTTAATAAGCTCAATGCATGTTTTCAAATAACATGATTTGTAAAGCATATTTGCATCGCTTGCATGTTTTTGTGAGGTAGATGGTTTCTTACTAAGATTTAAGCTTACAGATACTATTTTTCCTTATACTGCAGATAAAGGTAAAGGAAAGATGGACTAGCAGAGGGAGCTGGAGGACAATGCAAAGGATGGTGTGTGTGGCAGGAACTGGAATAAAAGACCTTGGAGAGTTTAGCAAATTAGAAACTAGTTCTTCCTTAAGACATTTTCTTATACTTTGGTTTTTATGCATTCCTAGTAGTTAAAGGTTATGAGTTGATGAACCATGCTCCATGGCATGTTGGAATGTTAGCTATATGTTATTGGAATGTTTATTATGCATTAGTTAGTGGTTATGTGAGATCTTCGGCACGAATAAGTGCTGAAATCAGAGTGTTAGGTGAAATCAGAACTCTGATCGGTCTCCAGACCGATCGGAGCCTGGGCAGTGCCACTGGATCGGTCGGCCGACCGATCCAGACAGATACAGTATGCTACTGTATCCTCCTGGATCGGTCAGCCGACCGATCCAGCACGATACAGTAGCGTTCCAGGAAGCTTTAGGTGCCTGGATCGGTCAGCCGACCGATCCAGACATACCTGGATCGGTCTGCCGACCGATCCAGCCACACCTGAATCGGTTAGCCGACCGATCCAGTTGGGAACAAAACGACCGCAGCTCTGATCGATTTGTGGATCGATCGGCAGGTCTGTGAGTAGTTGGGATGTTCAGTTTCTCCTCCTTAGCATATGCACACCAGCAAAGAAGGTCTTCAGACCTTTCTTATCAGTTGTATCCGTCATTAGTAGAGTAAAATTTTAATTAGCCTAGTTTTCCGCACAGTATAGTTTAGCATTATTGTGACGATCGGCCTTACAGCCAGTGATCAGAAGGCGGGTCGTTACACATTACTAGGTATAAATTACTAGACTTCAAAAGATGGTTGAACACTTTATTTGTGACTCCATGACTTATTGATTTTGATTCCTTACTGCCAATAATTCTGCATTTCTACCATGAGCATAATTAGTTGACATTTCCCTTATTTATTGCCTCTCTTTGTGGTCCAAAATTAATATAGCTGGGTTGTGTGAGTAGCTTATTTAGTTGTTTCCGAATTATGCAAGGACTGACAATGTGAAAGTTATCTCTTTTTGAATTGTTAGATGATGACCTGTTGTATCTTATGAGTTGCTCTACAAATTTCTTGTTTGTACTCTCCTTATGGTTTTCATCTATATGCCATGACTTCATCTTGTTTTTCCTCCTATAATTTAGTATTTTTGCTTTTTACAATCGCGAATGACAATTATGATGCTTCATCAAGCACAACTATGTTAATCTATATGCATGTTAGTGATTCCTTGAGAATAATGAAATGAAGAGCTTGTAAAGGCATTTCGTGTATGATCCATAGTATATTGATATACAAAGTATGATTTCTTAATAGTTTGCTCTATATACTTTTGCTTGGATGAGCAGTGTAAATTACCCGTGAATTGCACGTGCATTGCAGCTATTTTTCCAGTTAAATTTTCTTGTTTTGCTCTATATACTGCACGTGCAATTGCAGTTGCAATTGGAAATCTATTTTACCCTACCATAATTCATCATGATGATCCAATTCTTTTGGTTCAAGTTTTAATTGGATAGGCTTTGAACCCATGTTTTTTTACTTTCACTTATGCTTTTGTGATGGGTCTGTTTATTGCAGATCAATTTGCAGCTCCTGGCAACTTGTTACTTGCAAAATGGGAAAGCATATTGTGCCTACTAGGTCTCAAAGGTAATGCAGTTTGGAAAATGACACAGAAAATTGCATGAATATTTTGTTTCAAGATGTTAATGGATGTAATGCGCTTTGCATGGATTCTATTGATCTTGCATGATAGTTCACTTAAATAATGTTAGCTGCATGTAGTGCTAATTATTTAGTAAACTATGCTAAGCTAGGTATCACTGCTCCTAGAAACTTTGGCAGAAATCAACTCCTATGCCACAACAATAATATCTTAGTTCAGTTTCTAAAGGTAATAATACCTTTTCACTATATACATTCTCTGGTACATTTTATGCTGGTTTTAAACTTGCACTATGTTTCATGAAATCATGACCACTATTGTAAAGGGTAACTTAAATTTACTCTTTAATAAGGTGCATGGTTTCGATAGTTAGAAACGATGTTTGCCTCACTACTGCATTGCACTGATGTGGAAGTTTAATTCATAATTATAGACACAAAATAATGGTTATATCACATTCGCATACATCTATGGTTGCCTCTTTTTATTGTATTCATATTCCTCCAAGGGCAATACATGTTCAAGAGACGTTCACCTTCCTCTTTACTTAAGACAACCTTGTTGTGGATAGTTCTGATTTCCATTGCTACAAGCTCACTGTCTTCCTTCTTCATTCTACTACCACTGTTAGGAGTAATATCTTATCAATGCAGATGATATTTAGTGATCACCAACCAATGACAAAATCCACTGTCAGTTAAATCTAGGTGTATGAGTGATACTAATCTTTTTTTTATCATCTTTTTTAGTTGCTAGTTAAATACAATAATAAATTTTTGTAAAATTTTTAAGAGAGACATAGATGAGATCTTGATAGGTTCCTCAGGCATCAGACCTTCCCTACCAAAAGTCTGAGTTCTCTATTTTTACTTATTAGCATTGTTCATTTTTCTCTTGCAGGTTTGCCAATTCGTGAGGCGGCTTGAGTTTTTTTGATGCAAGAAGTGAGCTTTGTTAGACGTAGCTCGCCTTGCTATTTTGTAAATTAAAAGCCATATGGAGAACAGCAAATGAAAAACATGTGTTTAGTGTATATGGAGAGTAATAGAAAACATGTGTATTTTGATGAGTAACAACTCATTTTGTATATTTTTGTATATGTGGCTACAAGATGAATTATATATGGATGTTTATTTTGGATTTAATGTAGTAAATATTTAGTTTTGTATTGGTGGTTTGCTTATAGTAAAATAAGATTGGTTGTTTGGTATTAATGAACATTAAAGACAACAGTTAAAAATGATGTAAAAACTAGGTAAACCACAACGAATTTTTTTTGTAAAAAGTGATAAAAGACAACGGTTTTATCCGTTGTAAAATATATTAAAACTGTTGTTAAAAAAAAACAAAACATGTCAAATATTATCTACCACAATGGTTTATTTCTATTGTTGAAATTATCTACCACAACGGTTTTAAAATGTTGTCGTATCCTTCGTAGCCAAATTTTGGGCATATAAACAACAACGGATAAAAACCGTTGTCAAATGACTACAAAGACAACGAATTTAAAACCGTTGTCGTAGAGCAATACATTCTACAACACCCTCAGTTACAACGATTTTTTTACCCTACGACAATGGATAATATCCGTTGTCGTTTGCAGTTTTTGTTGTAGTGGAAGATCAAGAGGTCTTTAGCTACGAAGAAAGGTAAAACTAGTTTTTTAATTTCGATGCGTAATTAGTTTAGTTTTCTTCGTATCGATTTTAAATACTAACACAAGAGGCCAGCGATCTTGTACTTCGATCAAGGTGTGCTTTGATTATTCAAGAACTTGCTTGATTGATCAAACACATGTTTGATCGAACATGCGGGTTGCTAGGAAAAGTTATGTTCTTGTACAATTTTTGTACAGGGAAATTTAAATAGAATGGAATTCCAGCGCCTTCAAGTGGTATCAGAGCGAGTTTTCTAGTTCTGTGTGATTAGTTTTCGGTTAAATTATGCACTGATCATATACAAGTTTAGGTAGGATAATAGTAGGATGTGCTAGAAAGATTAACTCTGTGGTTGTAGACATCCTAGATCTAACTATTATGGCTTTGTGTGTGATTTGAACCCTCGGACATGTCAAGGTTATTTTGTGTACATGATTGTAATAATTAAATACGCCCAGTTGCCGTATTTTTTTTTTTACATTTTGTTCGATTTAGATTACATGTAAATTCCTTTGTGGAATATAGGATCGATAAATGTAAATTTTTATTTTTTTATTGCGGCTTATATCCTTGCTATCGTGGTGCTATTTTGAGGACCGGAGGCACGACGAAGAAGGAAGCAAGATAGATGCGACAACTTGATCTATTGGCGGCATACGTGACGGTTTGATCCATTGGCGGCATATTGGAGGACAGCGTTGGATGATGCCATAATAGTTGAAAATTTTATTTTCATATTTATTGCCTTTATATGTTGTTTTTGTTAGAGTATATATTAAAATCCTAGCTTTTGTGTAAACATTTATTTAGAAATAAAGAATCACAATGGTCAAATACCTACATTTATTTGTTAAATGTAATTTGTTCAATTAATTTATATAGTAGACAACATGGTGTGTGGTGTCACACACAGAAGATCATGTTGTCGGTTCTTTATAAATTATAAACAGTTGCTCGCGACTAAGATGGAAAGGAACAAACCGTTGAAGTAGTCGTAGTGTAATTAAGTATTAGTTTATCTTAACTAATAAATTACACTGATACACTCCAAGTGTATTGAGTAGGACCATTTTAGGTAAGTTTTTTTTGTACTGACTTTATAAAAGAACTAGACCTTAGTTATTATGGAAGTGTGTGCTCTTAATCCTAATATGATAACAAACACATATATTTAGTATTAATTATTTCTTTGACTTATCAATGAGTGAGATTTAACTCGATAAGTCAATAAGCCCAATAAGTTGAGAAATGATATTACTTATAGTGTGTGTTGTTGATTATAGAAGGAATCTGTGTCCTAGTTATCTAGGTTGAGAATGCCCCCAAGAGGATCTCATAAGGATTGTCATGTTAAACCCTGCAGGTGGACTTAGTCCGACATGATAATGAAGTTGAGTGGTACTACTCTTGGAGCTAGATATTAATTAAGTGAGTTGTCAGTAACTTACTTAATTAGTGGACATTTGTTATCTTAAACACAGGGAGACTAACACACTCATGATAAGAAGGAGCCCATAATGTAATTTGGGATTGGTGCGGTAGTGCGATAATAACTCTCTAGTGGAATGAGTTATTATCGATGAACTTGAGTTGTGTGTTCGAGGCGAACACAGGATACTCAAGCTCATCGGAAGGCCAAAACTAATTTCTCCTCTAGGTCTCTATCGTAGCTTCATTAAAGCCTCAAGTACATCCAAATATAAGTCCATCTTGGTGTCCAAGAAGGGGGTCGGCCCAATGCCTGGTGGCCAAGCAAGGGCCGACAACATTGTCCTCTTAAGGGGTCGGCCCCTTGCTTGGTGCCCAAGAAAAAGGGGGTCGGCCACAATAATTCAAACAAGGAGGGGTACTTTTGAATTTTTAAAATCTTCTCTTTGTAGAAAACTACAAATTTTAAAAGAGAGATTTTAAATTTAAAAACTTTCCTTATTTGAATTAAGCCACATGTTTTAAAAGAAAGTTTAAAAGTTTTAAAACTTTCCTTTTTTTTAACCATCCTCATGGTTTAGGAAAAAAGGAAGAGAAGTTTTAAAATTTAAATTTTCTATCACCATGTTAAAAAAGGAAATTTTATAAGAGAAGTTTTAAATTTTAAAACATGGTTTTAATTTTTAAAACTTTCCTTTTTTAACTCCTACTTTAGGAAATTGAAAGAGAGTTTGTAAAATTTTATAAAAGGATTTCTTCTTGTAAAATTTTATATAAAAAAAATATATTTCCTTCCTTATAGGGGCCGACCACCCTTGCTTGGTGCCCAAGCAAGGGGCTGGCCAATAGGATTAAATCATCATCCAATCAAATATATGATTGGTGATTGATTCAATCAAGAGGAAAGAAAAGGAAAAATAAAAAAGGAAAAGGAAAAACATGAGAAGATTTTAATTTTTTGTAAATTTTTTTTTCTTATTTGCCTTGGGCAAGTATTATAAAAGAAGGGGAGGAGAGGCTTCATGGGTTAATGAATTCTTTTTCTCTCTTCTCTCAAGTCTCCTCCTTAGGGTCGGCCCCTAGCTCTTTATCATACTAGGGCCGGCTACATATTGCTTGTGGTTCCTTTAAGTGGCCGGATACAAGAAGGAGGAGAATGAGAAGGAGAAGAAGAAGAAGAAGAAGAAGGAGGAGGCATCTAATTCTAGTCTCTTGCTTGTGCTCTCTCATGATGGTCGGATCTCTCCCCTTCCCTTTCCCTTGCTCTCTTTGGTTCCTAAATTGGTGGTGGCGGTCGGATTTTAGAGGAGGAAGAAGAAAACTCTTTGGGTGGTGTTCATCTTGGAGGATCGTCGCCCACACGACGTCCAAGGAGAGGCGAGGAATACGGCAGAAGATCTTGAGATCATTAACATACAAAGAGAAGGTATAACTAGTAATTTTCTTCCGCATCATACTAGTTATTTTTCTTTGTATGAATTCCAAACACAAGAGGCATTAGATCTAGTTTTTCAAATTTATTTTTTGAGTTTGTATTTTCTTTATTTTTCGAATTTGTGATTCGATTGTTCCTTTTGGTTAACCTAGAGTTATTTAAGGAAATTAAATATTAGCTTTCCTTAAAAGGCTTTGTCTAGGCGGTGGTGGTTGCTCCCATATCCAAGAAGGTCATGTGCCTCGCCATGTAGTCCTGGAAGTCAATTTTGGAAATTAATATTTAATGGAATTAATAACATAGGTGGATTTGAATCAATAGTGTTAAGTTCCGCTTACGATTCAAATCTAAACCATTAAGAACAGATAAATTAAATTTGGAATCAATGATGTTAAGTTCCATCTGTGATTCCTAATTTAACTTTTAATGAACACAATAGGTTATTTAAGGAAAGGTTCGACACTTGTACAAAATTTTTGTACAGTGGAACCGGTACGATTTTCCTAGAACTAACCAACAGTTTTATGTGCTGTGATGCTATGTGTTGTGATGTTGTGTGCTGTGATGTGTGTGCATGTTAAAATTCCTCAATTTAAATAACTAAGTAGGAGAGAGATTAATTAAATAAATTCTACGGTCTCCATTATTGGTTTGTAAGTGATGCATTCAAACTTACGCGTTAGCTTTAAGTGCCTTCCTCCATATCAGATGAGTTTATTTGCAGATCGCTAAATCAAACTTCCTTTATGGATGATTATAGGAAATTATTTAGGTATGTGTGATCTTCTCCATCTGAAGGGGCACAATCCTAAGTATCAAGTAATGGTATATACTTAGGCGTATTTAATAGTATCCTCTCCATCAGAGTCACTGCTATTATTTGTATGACCGAAGATGCACCAACTATTAATTTTATTTATCATAAAGTTAGGTTGACAAGATAATAAAATTAATGGGTAAAACCTCCTCTTGCAAATGTTTGAATTAGTATACGTCCACACTATCGTGGCATACGAAATTCACGGTGTTTTGAAGCGTTGGTGAATTTAAATTATATTGTTTGATGAATCAATATTATTTTAAATTCTAAAGTTTTGACCAAATATTTTATTTTGTGATTCTCAAGATTTCAAAATGGCTTTCAATCCTCTTGCTGTTATTTTAAAAGAAAACAAACTTACTGGTCCAAATTATATTGATTGGAAACGGAACTTGGATATTATCTTAACTGCTGAAGAATACAAGTTCATACTTCTTGAGATCTGTCCTAGCGTGCCTGATAAGGATTATAGTGAAGAGGAGATAGAGAGACATAGAAAATGGGTCAAGGCAGATGAGATGACATGGTGTTACATTTTGGCTTCTATGTCAAATGTGCTGCAACATCAGCATCAGGCCCTACCCACTGCCTATGACATGATGCTCAATCTCAAGGAACTTTTCGGACACCAGAATCAGGTTGCTAGGCAGGAGACCATGAAAAACTTAATGATGACCACCATGACTGAGGGGGCACCCATAAGTGATCATATCCTCAAGATGATGACTCATTAAATGAGATGGAAGTCGTTGGAGCTAAAATCAATGGGAAACCTAGGTCGATATCATTCTCCAAACGCTGCCCCAAAAGTTTTGAGCAGTTCACCTGAACTACAACATGAACAAAAGGGTTTATTCGTTGGTGGAACTTCTGATAGAACTCCAAGAGGCAGAAGGGCTCTTTCGTCAAAGTTCTCAAGTTCACATTGCTGAAAACGTTTCTGCCTCTAAGCTGAAAGGCGGAAAGAAGAAGAAGAAACAAGTTGGTTTGACAAAGAAAGTGATTCGACCTCATGGGATTGGGCCGCAGGCAGGTGTGAAGAAGCCGAAAGGCAAGTGCTTTACATGAAAGCAGTCTGAATATTGGAAGGTGAATTATCCTCGCAGAAAGGAGAACAATAAAGGTATATCTTATTCATTAGTTGTTGAAACATGTTTAGCGGTGTTATCTACCGGTACCTGGTATGTAGATACGGGAGCCACTGATCATGGTGGAGAGTACCTCTTAGGAGAGTTTAGGAGTTACTTATCAGAGGTCGGGATTCAATCCCAATTGTCTGCACCTGGTACACCTCAACAGAATAGTGTGGCGGAATGAAGAAATAAGGCTCTTATGGAAATGGTTAGATCAATGATGAGTTATTCAGAATTACCAAGTTCATTTTGGGGATATGCTCTGGAAACGACGGCGTATATTCTGAACTTGGTGCCTTCTAAGTCAATACCCTCTACTCCCACAGAATCATGGAATGGGTGTAAGCCTAGTGTGAAACACATTCGGATTTGGGGTAGTCCAGCACATGTGCTGAAAGGAGACGCTGATAAGTTGGAATCACGTACAGAAGTTCGCTTGTTCGTGGGATATCCTAGAGGAATGAAAGGTAGTTTGTTTTATAGTCCTAAAGATCAGAAAGTCATTGTTAGCACCAATGCCTGATTTTTAGAAGAGGACTATGTAATGAACCACAAGCCCATGAGTAAAATTATTCTTGAGGAAATAAGAGAGGACACTTCTACTTTAGTACCAACGGTACAAGATGAGATACCACAAGTCACTGCAACACGTGACATAAATGATGCACAATTATAGGTAGTGCCTCATCGTAGTGGGAGGGTTGTTAGGCAACCTGATAGATTCATGTTTTTGGGAGAGTCTTCGAACATGATTCCTGGTGAACATGAAGTTGATCCCTGGACATATGATGAAGCACTCCAAGATAAAGATGCAGCATCTTGACAAAGTGCAATGAACTCTAAAATAGAATCTATGCATTCTAATCAGGTCTGGGAGCTTATAGAACCACCACATGGTGTAAAAGCCATTGGATGTAAATGGATCTACAAAAGGAAAAGAGGAATAGACGGAAAGGTGGAAACCTTTAAAGCGAGGCTTGTTGCAAAGGGGTATACTCAGAAAGAGGGAATTGATTATGAGGAAACCTTTTCGCCGGTAGCTATGTTTAAGTCTATCCAGATTCTTTTATCTATTATTGCTCATATGGATTATGAGGTTTGGCAAATAAATGTCAAGACAGCTTTCCTTAACGGAAGTATTGAAGAAAACATCCATATGAAGCAACCAGAGGGATTCATTGCGAAGGGCAAAGAGCATCTTGTATGTAAGCTCAATCAGTCTATTTATGGACTGAAGCAAGCTTTGAGATCTTGGAACATCCGGTTTGATGAAGTGATCTAGTCTTATGGATTCATTTAGTATCTGGATGAGTCTTTTGTATACAAGAAAAGTGATAAAAATATGATGGTATTTCTTGTACTATATGTAGATAACATTTTGCTCATTAGCAAAAATGTCAAAGTGTTTTTAGACGTAAGGGTATGGTTGTCCAAGCAGTTCGATATGAAGGACTTGGGAGAATGTGGATATATTCTTGGGATCAAAGTAATAAGGGATCGTAAGACAAGGATGTTGTGCTTATCCTAAGGTTTATACATCGATACTATCCTAGCTCGTTTTAGCATGCAAAACTCCAAGAAAGGTTTTCTACCTTTTTGGCATGGAGTACTTTTATCTAAAGAGATGTGTCCTAAGACATCAAAGGAGATAGAGGAGATGAAGGCAGTTCCTTATGCTTCGACTGTAGGAAGCCTAATATATGCGATGTTATGTACGAGACCGGATATCTGTTTTACCGTGGGCATGATTAGCAGATATCAAAGTAACCCAGGACTAGGACATTGGACTGCCGTAAAACATATATTAAAGTACCTGAAAAGGACTAGAGATTATATGCTGGTTTACCAGCAGATGATTTGCTCCATGTGGGTTACACGGATTCGGACTTCCAATCAGATAGGGACAGTAGTAAATTAACCTCGGGGTATGTGTTTACTTTGGGAGGTGGAGCCATATCATAGAGGAGTGTTAAGCAGAAATGCGTTTCAGACTCCACCATGGAAGCTGAGTATGTGGCAGCCTCTGACGCAACCAAATGAGTAGTATGACTCAGAAACTTCTTGATGGACTTAGATGTGATTCCTGCTTTGCCAAAAGTTATCACAATTTATTGTGACAACAGTGGTGTAGTAGCAAACTTGAAGGAACTACAAGCCCATAAGGCAAGTAAAGACACAGAGCGCAAGTACCACCTGATACGAGACATCGTAAAATGAGGAGAGGTTGTTGTTGCCAAGATTACATCAGCAGATAACCTAGCAGATCCTTTCACTAAGGCCCTTCCGGCAAGAGTTTTTGATGGACATATTGAGAGGATGGGGATCAGATGTATGACAACATATATGGCAGCATAGTCTTTTAGTATAAGTTGGAGATTGTTGGGATGTATACTATAAGCCTAGCTTTTGTATGAACATCTATTTTGAAATATTTTGAAATGAGAATCACTTTGGTCAAATGTTTGCATTTTATATTTATATATATGTCGATGCAGTTGTCCATTTAATTTATATTGTAATAACATGGTATGTGGTGCCACACAGAAGATCATGTTATCGGTTCCTTATAAATTATAAATAGTAGCTCATAACCAAGATGAATTGGGACAAACCATTGGAACGGTTGTAGTGTAATTTGGTATTAGTTTGTCTTGACTATAAAATTATACTAGTACACTATGTGTGTATTGAGCAGGATCGTTTGACGTTATTTGATTTGTACTGACTACATAAAAGAACATAACCTCTGTTATCATGGATATGCGTCCTCTTAATCCCTATATAATAACAAGCACGTATACTTAGTATTTATTTCTTTAACTTATCAATGGGTGAGATTTATTCGTTAAATCAATAGGGTCAATGAGTTGGGAAATAGTACTTTTTATATGGTGTGTTGTTGATTATAGAATGAATCTGTGTCCTAATTATTTAGGCTAATGATGTCCCCTTGAGAAGCTCATAAGGATTATCATGTAAACCCTGCAGGTGGACTTAGTCTGGCATGATAATAAAGTTGAGTGGTACTACTCTTGAAATCATATGTTAATTAATTGAGTTGTCAGTAACTCATTTAATCAACGGATATACGATATTTTAAACACAGGGAGATTAACGCACTCATGATAAGAAGGAGCCCATATTGTAATATGGGATTAGTGCGGTAGTTCAATAATAACCCTTTAGTGGTATGAGTTATTATTGATGGACTTGTGTTGGGTGTTTGGGCTGAACACAGGAAGCCCAAGCCCATCTGGAGGACTAAACCAATTCCTCCTCTAGGTCCCTGTTGTAGCCTCTATATAAAACTTCGCATCCACCCATCCATAACTTGGTTTGGTTTAACTTAACTTGGTTTGGTTTAACTGGATTTTAGTTTGGTTTTCTCCATCCTAGAAAGGGAGATTTTTTTTCTTAACAGAATTCTGTTATTTTTCTTTCTTTGTAACCGATGGCAAAGGTTATAAAAGGAGTAGGTGGTGCCCCCTAAAATCTAATTCCATAATTCTCTTTTCCCTTGCTTGTGGCCGGCGGCACCTCTCTCTCCCTTTAGGGTCGGCGTCCCTTCCCCCCTCCTCTTTGCTTAGGGTCGATGCCCCTTTCCCCCTTTCTCCTTGCTTAGGGTCGGCGGCCCCTTCTCTCTTGGTGGGTGGCGGCTTGAAGAAGAGGAAGAAGAAGAGAAGGTGCTTCATCCTAGATCTCCTTTTGTAACCAGCGGTTTGGAGAAACGAGAGGAAGGGTGGTTGTTGTCTTGGTAGATCGTCTCCCAGACGACGTCCAAGAAGAGGAGAGGAATACGGCAGAAGATCAAGAGGCCTTTAGCTACGAAGAAAGGTACAACTAGTTCTTTAATTCCGCTGCATAATTAGTTTAGTTTTCTTCGTATCGATTTTGAATACCAACACAAGAGGCCAGCGATCTTGTACTTCAATCAAGGTGTGCGTCGATCATTTAAGAACTTGTTTGATTGATCAAACACATGTTTGATCGAACATGCGGGTTGCAAGGAAAAGTTCTGTTCTTGTACAATTTTTGTACAGGGAAATTTAAACAGAACGGAATTCCAGTGCCTTCAGCACATATTGCCTACTCGTAGGTCCACTTCGTCCTTTGTTAATATTCTACTATTTCTCTGCCACTACACATTAGTATAAATGTGAGATGCACACTCGGTATCTAATACCCGTGAAGAAGAAATAGATAGATTGACTTCTATAACATATATATCTGAGGCAGAAGTCTCACTTCTCTTTCTTTTCAGTTCCTGTAGGTATAACTTGCAGTTCCTCTTCCAGTGTCTGGTCTCACCACAATGGAAGCAGATTCCTTCCTTAACAACCCCACCTTCAGGTTTCAATGCATGAGTCTCGCCCTTTCCTTTGACTTGGGTCTTACCCTTACCTTTGGGCTTCCAATTGCTCTTGCCCTTAGACACCAGCAACATGGTACTAAGCTTTGCCTTCTTAAGGTTGAGTTCAGCAGTTCTCAACATGCTCAACATCTCAAACAGCGGTTTGCCAACTTTATTCATGTTGCAGTTCATGACAAATTGATTATAGCTATTGGACAATGACTGAAAGATAAGATCAGTGGCCAATTTTTGGCCTAATGGAAATCCTAATCGCTGTAGGTTTTCTACATACCCAATCATTTTGAGTACATATGGCCCTACGGGACTACCTTCTTGCATTCTGCATTGAAACAGTGCTTTAGAAATCTCAAATCTCTCATGTCTTGTTTGTCCTTGATACAGTTGTCTAAGATGTTCAACCATATCATAAGAATCCATGTTCTCATGTTGCTTATGAAGCTCAGAGTTCATGGTGGCGAGCATATGGCATGATACATCTAATGCATCATCTTGATGCTTCTTGTAAGCATCCTTATCAGCTCTAGTGGCAGTAGCAGGAGTACTTTAGGAATAGGCTGCTTTAGGACGTACAATTTTCTTTCTTTCTTGAGAACTATTCACATATTTCTATACCAGTTTAGGAAATTAGCTCCATTGAGCTTGTCCTTATCAAGGATAGATCATAGAGATAGTGTCTTCTACGTGCTAGATGACATGGTGATCTACAACAATATGCAGAAAAGTATCATACTCAGATCATTTAATTAGGCCTTTAATTAAATGATTCTCCGACTGAATTCTAAAGCTTAGTAGGAGCAAGTCACTACTAGCTCTAAACCCAAAAGTAAAGACATTCAAGTGGGACAAGATCCACATTATACCTCATCTTGAGTTAGCTTTGGCTAATGACCCAAGACTTATATACATTAGGTAGGCAACATGTACCAATTGGACAAGATCCATATTATACCTTATCTTGAGTTAGCTTTGGCTAATCACCCAAGACTTAGTACAACTTAGGTAGACAACGTTTACCAATTACATCATATGTAACTCTTGTATCTTTAGGTGAACGAGACTATTTGTTCATTTGCCCATCTTATGAAATCTACATTATAACTCATCTTGAGTTAGCTTTGGCTAATCGCCCAAGACTAGTATAATTTAAATTTCATCATGTGGGATATGCCTCTAATTTCTCAACTTAGTTAAGTCACACCCAAAGTCCAATAGTCGGGCATCAAAATTGTCATGTTGCACTCTAGCACGATAAATCGAGTCACTTTGCTTTGGCAAAACCTGACTACAATTGATTGAGGAAGTAGTGAGTACCAAACTTTGGTAGGCATATGAAAAAGGACCTAATTACGATAGCTACACATGCATCACATACATTTATGACATATCATGGCATACATCAATATATATGCTAATTTAAACGTGACATGGTTATGACCCCATCAATACGATCTTCTCAAGCCAATGAGAAGATCAAAAGGTCAACCTAAGTCCAAACATCTTCTCCAAGTGCTTCCTTGGTCATCGTGTGTTGTTGTCCTTCTCCCTTTTTCACCGTCGTCCAATAGACTAATTTCTCTCTAATTTGTATATTACAAAATCTAAAAAAACCTTGAGTTACATTCGAGGGTAGTCTAAATTTACAACAAGAATGAAAAAGAAGAGGCACGACACGCAGGTCATATTATGAATTACAACATACACACACATCCAATCACATTGGGGTTAAAAGTCATAACCATGCACCATGTCATATAACATTCATAATATTTTATGATATAAAATTTACTATGATTTCAACAACTAATTATGAGCCACAATGCACTTTATATGGATGAGACCTTTGGATAGCCGAGACATAGTTTGGCCGAAACCTAGTTTGGCCGAAAACTTTATATGGTCGAGACCTAGTTTGTTCACAACAACTTTGTTTTGGTCCCAACAAAACAAAAGACTCATAATCTTGCAAACCATAATAAATATCTCATGCAATTTCTATATCACATATAAAATATAACAACTTAGTATATGTCTTCACAAGTGGCTCTGATACCACTATTGGGATCTAGCGCGCTAAACATATTGGGATCTAGTGCGCCAAAGACGCGGAAATGCAGCGGAAAAATTACTAGATCCTCTTATCCAGCAGATCCATGCGAAGGGAAGAAACATTTTCTATTCATAACCTATATACTAAACTACATGATAGGATTATACCTTTGATGTGTGCCCTTTGCAATCCCGAGAACAACCTCTTCTTGTTTAGATGCAGATCTCAGCGCGTTTAAGCGTCCGTGCCTCTACGGTATCCACACGAACAAGCCTTATCTTTGCTTGTCTCACAAACAAAGCAAGATGGAGAAGAAAAACACACAAGGTTGTGCTAGCAACCTCAATGGTATGTTCGGCCAAGATAGGGAAGGAGGAAGAAGGAGAATGCCAAGGGTCTCTTCACATTCAAATCTAATGAAAATATCTTCCAAAGTGATTTATATAACCATCCCATGGCATACCAAGAGTCTCCACCATTTCATCTTCTAATCCAATAGCTCAAAATCAACCATTCAATCCAATGGTTGAATTTTGACTATTCAACTTCCTTTGTGAACTCAAGTTTACCAATGAGTCTAACCCATTGATTCTCATGCAATTGAACTCAATCCAACAATTGGATCCCTTTGAGTCTAACTCAATAAGTCAAATTCGGATTACACTTAATCCATTGATTCATCACATTAACCCATCTCCATATCAACTTGTTCTTTGTGTGTGACCCTATAGACTCTCGTAACATTGGTAATATACCCAAATCAACATTTGCGATACATAAACAATGAGTGACATCTAGCAAGGCATCATTGCTACCCAAGTGACGAGAAAGTCGAGATCCGACCTAACCTGTTCGTGGCTATTATCATGTATGACTTGGTCCCTCTATCCTTGATATCTAGATTGATCAATGAGGCATGGACCGTGTCATCCTCTTATCAATCTTTGTGTTTCTTGATCTCCAAGTAGATACACTTATCAAATAAGCTCAATATCTCATATTGACTCATTTACGCATGACCATGCTTTCTTGTGTCCTACTAATCAAGGGGCCCACAGATATTGCTTCTATTATATGGAAGGGATAGATCCCATCTACATCACTCACATCCCTCCGTATAATTCATTGCATACCTAGTGATCGACTTTATAGTCCACGCTGTTACGGGTGACGTTTGACGATACAAAAGTATACAACTCCTTATGTAGGGAATCATAGTGATTTCAGGTCTAAGGACTATTCATACCAATAGTCACATGAGAATGTTTATGGCACTCATACGATGATCCATGAAACACTCTCATGGTGGGTCATTCAATATATATTCTCTAATATATACTCATGTGTCAACCTGATATCCTATATCTATGACTTGTGAGATCAAGTCATTCGTTGACCTACATGCTAGTCTCAATGCATTAATATTGTCCTTGTATATTAATGCTCGACTAGGAATAGTTAAGAGTAGTGTTCTTTACAATATCTCACTATCAATTCAACCAATTGATATATTGTAGATAAGAACCTACTACCCAAGGACATTATTATATTTATTCAATCGGCACTGAACTGCAATAAATATAATAACCAATTTTATCTTTTATTAATAATGATATATGATACAAAAAGAGCCATTTACAATCATCTCATAATTGACACTGGGGCTAATACTAACAAAACACGCTTAAGCGCAGCGAAAAATTAACTAGATCCTCTCCAGAAGATCCATGCGAAGGAGAAAATAATCATATACTAAGTTTTACATGAGAGGTCTACATTTGTTGAGTGCCCTTTGCAATCCTGATAACAACTTTTTCTTTGGATGTAGATCTCAGCGCGATCAAGCGTCCGTGCCTCTACGGTATCTACACGAACACATCCTTCGTTCGTCACACGAACAAAGCCTTCGGAGAAGAACCACCTTAATGGTGCTAGCCACTCATAGAGGTTCAACCAAGAGTAAAATCGCCCAAGGAGGAAGAAGGAAGAAGAAGAGGGAAGATTAAGAGTCATACTTTTCATCTCCTTTTTTCATCTCATTCTCATCTAATAAAAAATTCATTCAAAAAAATCTATTTATATTCATCCCATGAATACCAAGGGTCTTTTGTTTCTTTGTATTCCTCTTAATGGGTTGGATTATTATATTGGATTAACCATTAATCAAATAACCCAATAAGTCTAACCCATTTATCTAATGTGTCTAATTCGAATTGGACTCAATCCAATGAGTGGGTTCATTTGAGTCTAACTCAATGTGTAACCCAAAAGGCCTAATCGTCTCATGATTGCCTCTTAGGGCTAATTACTAACAAACTTTACTACTCTCTTAATTATGCAATGAAAATAAAGTTCACCGATAATAGTATAGTAGAAATTAAAGCTTGTTGTCAACATTGCTCTCGGTGCAAAGGCTTTCTCGAAGACAATCTTAGTGCAAAGAATAAGAGCATGAAGTGGAAGAGTTGGTTCTTCTCAAAATTCATATCAGGCCTCTGACCTCAAGGATTCTTTTATAACCGAGCCATTAGCCGATCAGATTCCACTGATTCATCTAAGGTTATAAAATTGTCACCGTTCGATCGATTGATCCTACTGATCCATCGACAGAACTCAAAGCATCTTCTCGGGTTCACGTCTAGCTTCTCAATCTAATCCATCGTGAAAATCAGCTTGATTTGTTGACTAATCCACTCTATCTGTCGACTAAAACCAAGCTTTCCTTTTTGTTAGATCTGGCTGAGCAAGTCTAATCTCAATAAAATTTGATGATTCGTTAGTTGAACATCCTTATTAGTGGATGGAACCCAATGTTTCCTTTTTTTCCCCTCAATCTAATTGATTTTATCTCGATGATATCTATGATCTATTGATAGATCCATCTAATCCATCAATGAAACTTTGTTTCTAAGGATCCGTCGACTGAACTTATTTTTCGGTCGATAGAACACCTGTAAAACAATGTTATAACAAATATAATATTTATCTTACAAAATGAAGTTAAAGCAAATATATGCAAGATAAAATCCTGACTAGGATTTTAGTTTGATCTCAACTTAGACTTTCGAGTTGGATTTAAGTTGAATCAACGCCTAAGTCTTAATTGAGACTTATCTTTACTGATTCTCTCTACTCCAGTAACTTACTTTACATACCATTTGTTAAACTTCCATGCTTGACGTCCGATCTCTAACGCAACAGGTCTTTCTTCGCCTCGATACATTGACCCACTGAGTCCTCTTGCTAGATGTCTAGTCCATCTAGACTTTCTACCAGTCTGGTCCACCCGACCGATCTAGACTTTTTGTCTGGTGTCTAGTCCTCAAGACTCATCAAGTCAATTTAGTCTACACACTTAACAAGCATATCAAATTTATATGTTCTGACTTTAAACTCTTTGATATACATCAAAATACAAATTAGATTATAGTGCATTCTATACTAGCAATCTTCTCCTTTTTTATATATAACAATACTCATTTAAAGTCAGAAAAATATAATTTTCTTGAATGTAAGTAAAATAAGTTAAAAATGAATAACTTAGTTTGTAAGTTATCACTCTCCCTTTTTGACTTTAATATTCATACTTCACCTTTGGCATATATCAAAAAAGCAATGCAGGATAAGGTAAGCAAACATAGTTAAGGTAAATAAAAAGTATCACATAGTTAAATTCAAACCAAATATGCATAAGAATATGAACTATTTCATACATAAAACCCATTGTTAAACATAGATAGAAAGATAAAACATAACTAGTCCTCTGAGGGGGGAGGAGGCAATTTGTCTATCGAATCAAGATCAGACATACTCTAACAACTCCCGCCACTCTATCTATAGTACATCATAGTTCTCGATATGTGTGTCATGTCAATGCTCAAGTCTATCTTAACAATTATCAAAGTAATGTCGAAGCAAGTTGAAACGACTATCCATATGTTGCTGAAGCGAAGCTTGGTGTGAGTCGAATCAACCAAAAATGTCATCTCATAGGAGAGTGTAGACATCTCTAGATTTCGGTGGTGTAAGAGGAGCTTGAGGATTGCCTAGTAAAGGACTCTGAGGCTCCGAGTGAGCTAGTAACTTTGTTGGGACAATTTAGAGCAAGAGGAGGAGGAGGGGGGAGGGGGTGAATAGCTTGCTCACTTCAAAAGACAATGATTTGCAGCGAAACACTTGAAGCAAGCTTCTCCAATGCTAACAAGATGAATTTACTTGGTATCCACCTCAAACAAGATGACTAATCCAAGGATCCGACCATCTCTCACACATCCACTATGAAAGAGCTCCTTCTCAGAAAGAGGCGAAGAAGGCTCGTACAAGCTCACACATAAAGAAGATACAAGAAGAGAAAAATACAAGCTAATACAAATGAAATCTTACAAAATTTATAATAATGAAACCCTAACTTGCTCTCTTCTTACTTATAAACACCTCTTGATCAACTTGGAAGTATAGCAACACTTCTTTCTAAGTCTCCAATAACTTGTGTGTAGTTGTCGAGAATCTGTGTATGGAGCTGTGATGAAACAACGCACTAAAAAACCCTTTTCTTAGGTTACCATTGGCACCTTAATTGATTAAAAATCTCCTTAATCGATTACCACATCAACAACCTGCATAAAAACTATTTTTTTGAAGCTTAATCAACTGTCCTAGTCAATTAAGCCTTCCTAATCGATAAGCTAGATTAATTAGGAATCTTTCTGTTTGTGCGAGAACAAGCCATAAGCGATTAAGTCTCCCTGCTTAATCGCTTACTAACCATTCTATTTCTCACAAAATGGAGCTTAATCGATTAGTCTAATCGATTAAGCCCTGCTGAATCACTTAAGGTAAGCAATTCAGCTTCCTTCTATAATCGCTTAAAACATGGTGTAATTGATTAGCTTAATCGATTACCACCCTTAACTTCCAAACCTAAGTCTAGGATTCCTCTACCCAATATCTGATCAACCGTGACCTATTGGGACTTCACATTGCCTAGCATCTGGTCAACCTTAACTTGCTTGGACTTCTCCATCAAGTGTCTAGTCAATTCGCTGATCCACTTAGACTTTTCTCCCTGTGCCAAGTGTCCATTCAATGTTGATCCACTTGGACTTATCGTACACTAGATGTCTGGTCAACCTTGATCCACCTGGACTTTTCTCCCTATGTCAAGTGTCTAGTCATCCATGATCCACTTGGACTTCCAAATACCAGGTGTCCGGTTAACCTTGACCTACCTGTATTTCCACATGTCTGGCTTCATTTACTAGGGCTTTTCACCACCTGCTTTATTCACTAGGATTTTGTAACGCCCGAAAATTCTCAAAACTATTTTAGGAATATTCTATGATTTTTTCTGGAATTATTAGATATTTTTCCGGAATTTTCCGAGTAGCGGAAGTAGCAAAAATTATTAGAAAAGTAAAATGGCTTAAGCGGGAATCGAACCCGGGACCTCTCGGGTCCGCTAAACCTTTAGTTAGCCTTAGTAACCGGTGAACCCAGCAGGGCCGTGCTGAGAGAAAGGAGAATCAAAAATATTTATAATTGAGTTGGGCCAAAATACCCACTTAATATAAATTAAAAAACATAAGTTGGTTTGGGTTATTTTTAGTTGGTTCGGCAACATCTCTTTCTCAAAAACCCTCACCGCCGAACACCCTCTCCTTCTCCTCTTCCTTCTCTCGGCGCCCAAACAAGCCAAAGCCAACCCTAGGGTTCTCTCCCTAGGGCCCCAAGGACATCTTCCGGCGATAACTCCGGCACAAGGACGCTCTCCTTCGCGAGGGGAACGCTTAGACACGAGAAGATCGTCGAGAAGTCATCTCCACCGGAACTCTAGCGAATAGAATTGTAAGGAAATTAGCGTATCAGGTAAGAAACCCCTCACCTGCAGTATAAGTACCTCCGTTTGGTTTTATACGCACTAGTTTAGTTATATGCTGTTTTTATCGACGCATAGGGTGAATTTGACCCTCCTCACAGATTTAGGGATTTAGTGAGTACTTCTGGATGGGTCGGACACGTATTCCCTCTTCAGTGGGGGGTTCCTAGACGTTGTCGGGTGCCTAGGAGTGGTCTCCCTAATAGAGGGGAGAGTTGGGGCACACTAGGTGTTCGATAAAATAACTAGTTAAGTTAAAATACAAATTAGGCATTTTAATAGCTCAGTTAAATGCATTAGAAGCATTTAAATCAGTAAATCAGTTTATTTTAGCTTATATGGGACTACGGTCCAATGGGTGGGCTCCCACAGTCGCCTCTAGGTTCAGACAACCTAGCTCTAGGTTCAGATAACCTAGAAACAGCAAGTTAAAACAGTTAAGTATTTTACTTTCAGTGGCACTGTACTGGATCAGATATCCATTGGGTTGGACTCCCACAGTCGTCCCTAGGTTTAGATAACCTAGTTAACCCTACTAAATTCGGGACTTGCAAACCCGGGTCTAGTTAGGGATGCGCGCATAGCAAGTACAGTTGCGGGGCCCAAACAGCATGTTTAGTATTTTCACTTACTATATGTATATGGTTTTCAACCTTTCACAAAGTAGTTCGTGAATTCAGTACAGTCCTAGCAGTAGCTCAGTTTTAGTATCAGCTTAGTTTTTATTGATACCATGTGATTGATATCATGTTCAGCTTTAGATATGCCATGATTGTATGCTTATATGTCATGCCATGTTTAGTTTATTCAGTATACTTAGCATATCCTTTCAAACAGCATGATTTAAAATCATATTTGCATCGTATGCATGTTTTAGTGAGGTAGATGGTTTCTTACTAAGTTTTTTAGCTTACAGATACTATTTTCCTTATACTGCAGATACAGGTAAAAGGAAAATGGACTAGCAGAGGAAGTTGGAGGTCAATGCAGAGATGGTGTGTGTGGCAGGAACTGGAATAAAAGATTCTTAGGGGACTTAGCAAGTTTAAACCGTAGAACTCTTTAGTGTTTTACTTTCATGCACGTTTAGTTGTGTAATGCTATGAATCAGTGAATTATGTGTCAGGTTAAGTTTAGAATACTAGTTTTATGTTATTAGAATGTTTCTCATGTAGTGTATAACTCATATGTGAGATTTTGGCACGCCCAAGTGCTGAAATCAGAGTTTCAGGCTGAAATCAGAGCTTAACAGCAAAAATCAGAAACCCCAATCGATCGGTGGATCGATTGGGGGGGTCACAATCGATCAGCGGATCGATCGGGCAAATTACTCCGCGAACAGTAGGTTTCTGGATCGATCCAGCGATCGATCCAGCAATTTCTATCGCGAACAGAAGGTTCGGGGATCGATCACTGGATCGATTGGTCGGTCTGGATCGATCAGCCGATTGATCCAGAATATCGTCCCGAGCACAGTAGCATGCTGGATCGATCACTGGATCGATCCAACCTATGCCCCGCATACAGTAGCCGGCTGAATTGATCACTGGATCGATCCGACGTTCCAATCGATCAATGGATCGATTGGGAGGTCTGATAACAGCTGGAAAACATTTATTTCAATTCCTTGACCATAGGGGATGTAATATATGCTAGGCATACTTTAGATTACACCCTTTAACATGTATAGAATCAAGAAATGTTAGCAGCTTAGAAAATTTTAAATTAGTACAGCTTCCGCACCTAGATTTTATGATGGTCAGGGAGTAGTTAGCACAGCATAACTGTAGCGCTCGGCCTTACAGCCTAGTTAGTAGAAGGCGGGTCGTTACAGATTTTCCTCTGCCTAGCTTTATTTACTAGGGCTTTTCATCTGGCTTCACTCATCAAAACTTTTCCTCTGCCTAGCTTTATTCACTAAGGTTTTTTCATATGGTTTCACTCACCAGGACTTTTCACACTACTTAGATTCACTCATCAGGCCTTTTTAACTGTCTGACTTCACTTTCCAAGACTTTTCAATTGGCTCACTTCACTCATCAGGACTTTATCATTGCCCAGCTTCACTCACAGGGACTTTCCACATCAAGTGTCTAGTTAATACTGATCTATTTAGATTTTCATCTCATGTCAACCTTCCCGTTGGACTTACCCTTACCTAACCTCCAATTAGGAATTTCCAGTCAAGTATTCAGTCAACCTTGACCTACTTGACTTCTAGTCAAACTTTGACCATCAATCTCCCACACGAATAATTGCACCTATAATCTCCATATATTATCAATATCACGAATTAAGCTTGAGCCAACTCAAGCTTAGTCAACCTTCATCCAAGGAAAATTACACCAACAATCTCCCAATTTTTAATGCTTGATAATATATTTAAGTTAGGCTAATCTCATAGCCTCAACTTCTTCTTTATGCCAAAGTATGAATGAGAGTTTTCTTCATTCTTCCCCTTTCCAAGAGGGTAATCTCCCCCTTTTTTGGGTAAATAAATGTTTCCTAACTTAAACCCTACATTTTTCCCCTTTAGCATACATCAAAAACTCTCCCCCGAAGAGTTATCCACATATTGTTCATAACCTTACTTGTTATTCACAATATCATAATAAAAGTCTCATGCCCTTCATTGTGCCCAAATGCTCATCGTAGAGTATATATAATAATAAAGGTTTCTAACATTTCATTGTTTCATTGTAAAAAAAAATATTCATGTCTTTAAGGAGTAGCTCCCCCTTAAAACATACTCTAAACTTCTGTCATTGCACCAACAATGACTTGAAATTCCTAAACCTTTAGGAAACCCAAAATTTAAAGTTTTGAGGTTCAGAAATAAACTTTGAAACTAAACATCATCCTAAACTCCAACTTAGTCTTCTTTTAACCAATCCTTTTTTGTTTCAACAAGAAAACTACCCTTAAATATTCATAAATGAATTTCTTAGGATTAAGGATGGTTAATATGACTAAACATAGCTTAATCAACTTAAATAAACTTATTTAAGCTAAAATCAGGACCATAAGCGATTAGGAAAATCTCTTAATCGCTTAAAACCAGCCTTAATTAATTAGCACACACTGCTATTTGATTCAGTCATGTCCTAATTGATTAAGCAGTCCTAATTGATTAAGCAATCTGCTTAATCAATTTTGATCCACCGTAATTGATTATGAAATTCTCTTAATTGATTACCGTATCTAATTTCTGAAATTCAATTCAGTCCAAATTTCAGAAATACCCCAAAAATTTTATAAAATTTTAAAAATCATGAAAATTTATGTAGACATTATTTAAAATATATTCTATCATGAAAAAATAGTTTTCTTAGAAAATATATTTCATTTTCAAAGATTGACACTTAATTAGAAACCATTGAAAAACTTCAATATTTCTCTCAAATTTGTGCCTAACTATGCAATGGTAATTACTATAGGTAAATAGTCTTCACTAAGATTTTTCAAAATATTTTTGAAAATATTTTCAAAACCCAATTTCTAACCGTGATCTTTGGGCTAAATGCACATAACTTGTACATTTGATTTCCCATGATTGGATAACACATAAACTATGTATTTCGATGAAACTCATATACTAAATCAACATCTTGAGTTTTGTTCATCATCTTAACATCTTACTTATATCTAATGTGTACTAAAATATATGTAAGTCAACTTATGATCTTTGTGAGATGTAGATATTATTTTTTTTTAAAATCTAAGGGTGTTCATGTATATTTATCTTGGTATTTAAATTATGATCATTCACCTAGGATGTCATTTGTTAACTAATATCATTTTCCTTAATTACAAGGAGTTGAAATTAATGAATAATAATTTATGGTATACATCAAAATGAATAACTTTTTAAAGAAAATATACTATGCCTACATAATGTATGTATGACATGACATTATATTTTTATTTTTCATAATGTTATGAATGTAAAATATGATGTCATGGCCAAGGTTTAAAATTTCAACCCGTACCGAGGTTTCGGTCTCAGACCGGAACGATACGATTTCGGTATCGTATCGTGCCGTGCCGATACAGTTTCGGTATTTTTTATTTATCTATAGTAATTATAAGACAAATATGTTTATTGTATACATAAAAATAAGTTGTATATTGATTTATTATAAGTTCTCAATTATTGAATAATTTAATATTATTAGAAAAAATAATTTAAAAAATTATTTAAATAGAATTGATATATTAATAATTCAAATTAAAATGAAAATATTTATAATAATAATAATAATAAGTATATAAATTAATACAAGATATTACTTTATATTAATAATAATTATATAAATTAACTATTTATTCATTTAATTAATTATTAATTAAATAATATATATTTTAAATAGTAAAAAAATATCAAGTAAATTTTTTTTTTAAAAAAATATCAAAATATAAATATAATTTATTAGAATTTTTTAGAATTTTTTTGAAAATTTAAATGAAATTTAAAATAATAAAAAATATATTAGAATATAAATAAGAATTATTATATATTTTTTAAAATTTTTAAATGAAATTTAAAATATTATTTTTTCAAAATATTAATTAATAAAATTTATTTAATTTATTTTAATTTTAAATATATTTTTTATATATTTAATTAGGATTTATAAAAGGCTCCTAGAAATATCACATATCCTCCGCATATCCTCCTTAGAAATTCTTTAAATTATTTAAATAAAATAAATAATTATTAAAAATAGAAAAAGAAAAAAAATCGCGACAGTACGCGAGATCGCGCAGCGATCATTGCGGCAGTACGCGAGATCGCGCCGCGATCATCGCGGCGCGATCCTGCGAGGGGTGTCCGGCGACGCTGGAAGCGTCGCCGGTCGCCTCCGGCGCCGCTGGAAGCGTCGCCGGTCGCCTCCGGCGCCGCTGGAAGCGTCGCCGGTCGCCTCCGGCGCCGCTGGAAGCGTCGCCGGTCGCCTCCGGCGCCGCTGGAAGCGTCGCCGGTCGCCTCCGGCGCCGCTGGAAGCGTCGCCGGTCGCCTTCGGCGCCGCCGGAAGTGTCTGGCGACCCTGCCGGACGCTTCCGGCGCTGCAAAAGTCATCGTGCGCGACGCCTTTGGCGCTGCAGAAGGCGTCGCGGGATGTCGCCGGAAGCGTCCCGCGTCTCCTCCGGCGCCGACGGAGGCATCCTGCGTCTCCTTCGGCGCCGCAGAGACGGGGACGCCTCCCGTGCCGGTTTCGGCCGCCTGGCGGAACGGTAAAAACCTTTCGTGCCGGGCGGCACGAAACGACATTTCAAACGTTGGTCATGGCATATGATATGAGTTAGGTTCAGTAGGTCCCCGGTGAAAAGGGAAAAGGAGATGGCAGAATTAAGCAAGTATGAATATAGGCCAATATCTGCCGAGGTAATATGCTTAAGGAAATATAGGGCAATATCGGCCGAGATAATATGCTTAAAGAAATAGAGGCCAATATCGGCTGAGATAATATGCTTAAAGAAATATATGCCAATATCCGACAAGGTAATATGCTTAAGGAAATACAGGGCAATATCAGTCGGGACAATATGCTTAAAGAAATATAGGCCAATATCGGCCGAGGTAATATGCTTAAGGAAATATAGGCCAATATCGGTCGGGCCAATACGTTTAAGGAAATATAGGGCAATATCGGCGGAGATAATAGGCTTAAGGAAATACAGGGCAATATCAATCGGGACAATATGCTTAAAGAAATATAGGCCAATATCGGCCGAGATAATATGCTTAAGGAAATATAGGCCAATATCAACTGGGCCAATACGTTTAAGGAAATATAGGACAATATCAGCTGGGCCAATACATTTAAGGAAATATAGGGCAATATCGGCCGAGATAATATGCTTAAGGAAATATATGCCAATATCAACCGGGGTAACACACTTAAGAAAACATAGGCCAATATCGGCCGGGACAACAGATCTAAGGAAATATAGGCCAATACCGTCCGGGACAACAAGTCTAAAGAAATATAAGCCAATATCGGCCAGGACAATAGACTTAAGGAAATATAAGCCAACATTGGCCGGGGTAGCATGCTTAAGAAAAGGTAGGACTGGGCGAAAACAAACGTTTCTAGAATATTCATAAATAACTTATGTAATTGTATAACAGGTTGATTGGTTTGGCGGAGAGAATGTTTCTAAACTCTTCTGTAAGTGCTAGACGACAAAGAAGGTACATCTGGGGTACGAAAAAGATTCCTTAGAAAGTTATTTTCTGCAAGTACATGTCTTACATCATCTCATAACAAACTCTAACAAACCGGGGTCCACTTTATGACTACGGAGGTTATATGAAGTGGTATAAAAAGGGGAATCCTCTCCGTTGGCTAGGTATGCCCATACTCTCGCCCACAACACCCATAGTCATCTATTGCAAACCCTAGTTTTTGGCTACTGTTCATCTTCTTCCTTCCACACTAAGAAAGATCACTAACTTGAGATCGGAGAGCCTAGCCAGGGATTCCCACCCTGGTCTTAGGTCACTGACGATAGTGTTGGCGGTTCTCTTGTGCACAGGAAGCCATCGAAGCTCCAGATCTTGGTATTCTTCATCGAATCCTTCCTTTCATCTTTAGGTGTAAAATAACGAAAAATGGTGAATAGTAATAAGGGAATTTTTCGGAAATTTTAGAAATTTTTTTAAAATTTTTTGGAGATCGTATGAACGAGTTTACGGGGATAAAAATGGGGTCGGGGAAAGCCTATTTAGGCTACCCTATTTAAGAGAGGAAAAGTTTATTTATTTATATTCTTTTCCTTTTTCTTTTCTTTCTCCCCCAATCGCCGTTTTCACTCCCTCACCGTCGAACTCACGCGCCCGACGCCAAGCCTCCTTCTCCCGATCCCATGCCCTAACCGCAAAACTGCCACGCGGTTCCTTCTTCCCCTTCCTTGCGTGCCCTAGAGACACCTTTTCCCTCTGCGGCCGAGCCCTAGCTCAATTCATCGCGCGCGACTTCCCCTGCTTCTTCCCTATCTCGGCTATTGAGATCAAGAAGCGCCGCGGCCTCTAGGGTTGTCCCGGTCGCTACAGCCGACGCCGCTCCGATCTCCGACGCCACTGGTCGTCGGGTGTCGTTCCTCCTCAGCCCTAGCGTCGGCCCTTCTTCTCCTCTTCCGAGTGTTGGCAGCCTGCCAAACTCTTCTTCCCTAGATTTGTTCCTCATTGCTGCACCTCTGCACAGGGTCGCCGCCGCACGGGACAGTGCCGACCTTCTCCACGCCATGCCCTAGGATCTCCACAGCCAACCGATTCCTTTATTCCTCCTTCCCGAGCAGTTCACAGAGCCATCAGTGGTTTCAATTGAAGGGGGTTGGGGATCTTTTGAGGTGAGTGATGATCCATGTGAATAGAGTTTTCTGGTGGAATGCTTGGTTCAACTCGTGATCTCCACTTCTTGATCTCTTTTTGATCCGGACAGTGAATTAGAATCCAGTTGGTGGTTGTTTAGTGAATTCTCTTGGTTCCAGCGTCAACAGCGACCGATCAGTGAGGTAAGGTGTAACAATTTGTTCTTCGCTGTAGATTATGGATTGATTTGCATATTGTAGTAAATTGTTTATGAGTGATTGGATAATTACTAGATGAATTAGGTATGTGTTGAATTGGAGATGATATGGATTACTAGATGGTTAGTATATCACTAGTTGATTCATGATTTAATGATTGCTATTCAGAGTATAGAAATGATTATCAGATGTGGGGGAGGAGTTAGATGATCCAATTAGGGTTTATAATTGGATGTGGATTTAGGTTAGTTTCTCGGAGATTTGATTTAGCTAATTAATTTATATGTAATTAGCTAAATCTGTATATCATGTATTACAGGACTCTGATTTGCGACGAGTTGCCTTACGTGGGGTTTCCTTTGGCACGTGCGATATTTGAGGCGGGTACTTTGATTTTATGTCATTTGATATGCATAGTAATGTTTTTAACAAATAGCAATAGTTGTGTTTCTTATTTGCTTCGGTTGATCACTACCTGATCTGTTACATGCTTATTTGTTTATTTGTTATGCACATCATGTTAGTATTTACCTGATTATACATGCTTATAGAGGTAGTGACACAACTATGTTATTTATTATGTTCAGGACCTAGGATTTTTTATACCTTATCTGATCTGCGTACCTTTGATTTGGTTCATTGTCCTATGGTACACATTTTTTATTTATATATGGATATTGCTATGCTGTTCAGGATATTGCCATGTTTAGTGTCATGCATCATCTCGCATAATTGCATGCTGTGCGATAGTCTGCTCCATTATTGTCGAGTACATCGCCAGTTATATGTATCTGTACACACCACCACTCATGGGTTAGTGGTATATCAGACAGGTGTGTGGCAGTTCTGCTGTTTGGCTCCATTGGTCTGGTGACTCAGCGTGGTAGCCGGCAGACAGTTCTGCTCTGTTTGGCTCCGCCGGTTTAGTGTAGCAGCATGGTAGCCGGCAGGCGGTTGGACTCTGTTTGGCTCCATTGGTTCGCTCATGGGTAGTGTGACGCAGCGTGGTAGCCGGCAGAAATTCCTCCCCGTCATCGTGTACCGGGAGATGAGAGCATTGAGCTCCCCCATTTATGATTTGGGGTAGGAGGATAGGTGTACTCCGACAGCATCTCATCCACTCGGTCACTCATCAGGAGCAGTGATGGCAGAGTGCACGGTTGTCACAGCCCTACCCACTCGGTCTCACCATTATGTGTGAGAAGACTGACTGGCGTTAGGGGTGACCATGACATTGACATCATATGCATGATGCATTTATTGCTTGTGTTTGTTGCATTTACTTGCTGCATTTATATGGATGCATATGATTGACATGCATACAGGATTTATGACACTCTCGGTCTGACGACCCTATTGTACTTATACCCTGATCCTGGTTAGTACAGTTTTCTCCTACTTATTTCAGTTGCATTTTCCCTTCTTGTATCAGGAGACTGTACGCATGATTAGTGCTGGTTGTTATTTTCTTTATTATGCATATCAGTTGTTACCCGCTGAGTTGTTGAACTCACCCCCGTGGACACTATCTTTTTCAGGTACCAAGTTGTTTATGGAGTCGCTTGGAGTATCCTACCTACCGGTCCCCACGTCACATTAGAAGACTAGTCTCCATATTTTTTGTTTATTTTTATCTTGGTATATGATAAGTGTGTATTTGGCTTTGTGTTCCGGTTTTGTTTCCGGAGTGTTGTGTTGTTGTGTGGTGTAAGCCTAGCCGGCTAGCAGTCTTCGTTTATAGTTGTATGTGTTGTCTATTGGATTTCCGCTGTGATTGGTTTTGGTACAACCGAGTGGGTTGTTAGATTTACATATAACTGCGTGGTTGTATTTTTGTGGTATCAGCCGAGTAGCCTGCATATATACTGCGTGGTTGTGTGTATGTTCCAGCCACCTGTGGCTGATGTATATTGTGTCTGTAGAAATGTTTCAGATTGTCACCCGTACAGGGGAGGTGCTGTCGAAATTTCTTCGGACAGGGACTTCCCCGGGGCGTGACAATTTAGTGGTATCAGAGCAGATATACGATACTTGCTATGTGTTCTGGATTTTCGAGATTTATCTGATACCAATTTATTGGTATCAGAGCTTGGTTTACGAGTCTTATTTCTTGTGTTTCAGATTTCATGTTTTAATCTTCTTGATGTGACTTTTCGGGTTTTGGGATCTGGCAGCGGTAGGACATCTCCAAATTATAGGAGGTATGTTGGTATATTGTCATCCTACTTTTTTGTTGGTATGTGCATTGTTGACTATGATAGTTATGACATATATTAGCACTTTATATTTGGTATCTGTCTAATGTTGTAGCCCATATTACATGTGATGGGTTAGCCACTGATGATGATTGACCCTATTAGAGATCAAGGATTACAGTTTCTGGTGATTTTTCATATCATACACCAGTAGTTTTAGCTTCTGTTACTACTAGTTGGTTAGCAGATTGAGGCACATACCAGCCTCTGCTATTATTAGCTGAGTAGTGGATAGTATCTATATCTTCATGTTGACCTAGTCAGTTATACCATTTTATCTTAGTTAATTTCATCAGTAAATATTGATTTACTCTTGTTAGATCGGTCAGTAGAAGACTGATTTACATTTGTCGACTTGGGGAGTCGTAGATCGATATACCTTTGTGATTGCGGAGGATTAACGTATATTTGTTAGATTTAGATAGTCGATCACCGATTCATTGTTTTGGCTGGTCCGATCAGCAGGGGATCGACTTACTCTATATTATAAAAATGCTGATCTTTGGGTGATTCGTGCTTAGTTGGATATCTTGAGTACATTGGGTACATGACTTGTACTGACGATGAGAAGATTGAATTAGCGGTATACCATTATCGGTTTGGTCAGTCTATAGAGGATCGATGTATCCTATTCCATGTGGACTTTCATTTTTGACTATATGTACCTAGTTGGATAACATAGAAAGTAGCATGGGGAATGCCAGGTTGATTTGGGTTATATATGCTGATTATTCATAGCAATATTGCATGTACATATGATTGCTATGTGTTGTAGGAGTCCTGTGATAGACTGTCCATTTGCAAGTAGTATATGTATACATGTTCTGATATGGTTATTGTAGGTTCCTTGTGGATCATAGCTATGTAGTTAGGTGTACGTGTCTGATTGTATAATTGAAGGTATCATGTCGATTAAATTTGTGTTATGGTATGTGTACATGTGTTTGGTGTTATATGGGAGGTATCTTGTTGATTATAATTGTTCTGAGTGTACACTCGTGTCTATTATGATTTGTTGGAAGTATTACGTTGATTTTTCTCTTGGCATATAGGTGTATATATAAGTCATGTGAGTGTTGTTTGAGGTGTATTGTCGATTATACCTATGTTGATATATGCACACGGGTTCGGTATGCATTGTTGGAGGTATCATGATGATTTATACCTATGTTGTGAGTATGTTTGGTGTGTACTAATTGGAGGATTATGTCGATCATACATATGTTGTGTGTGCACGTGTGCCAGATGTATGATTGGTAGCATCATGATGATTCTACATATGTTGAGTGTTTACTATATGTCATTTGTAGTATTGCTCTGTCAACTAATTCTACTATTAGTGGCTGACCCACTATGATGTTGATAGAGTTGACGATGGATTTGATATGCTTACTGGATTGTGATACCCTTGGCTGCCACAGTGATATGTGGTAGAGTGATCTCGTGCAGTCTCTAGTTGGATAGTTAAGTGTCTTGATCACTTATGAATTGGTTGTGGTGGAGCGTTGCTCCCACATATTGAGGATTTCTTGTGGTGGAGCATTGCTTCCACATATTGAGGATTTCTTGTGGTAGAGCGTTGCTCCCACATATGTGGTATTTCCTGTGATGGAGCGTTGCTCTCACACTAGAGGATCTATTCTTTGGTGATTTATATTGTTGGTGATTAGATTTCAGAGTTATTATCAGAGATCTTATGGTTGAGGATGTCTGATGTACAGACATTATAAGTTCTTGGTTTTATCATTTAGCCTTATAGTACCCTAGATGTTATCATGGACTCGATGATTTGGGTATCCATAGGATATTGGATCAGTATCTGTTATCTTGATTGACAACGTGGTGATCTATTTCCGACCCGAAGTGTATCACATACACTATCTTCGCATAGTTATAAGGATGTTTCGATGGGAACATTTATAAGCGAAATTCAGTAATGTATATTTTAATTGTCTTCTGTAAGATATAATTTTTAAGGAATTGTATCATATGAGAATAATGGTGAACTTAAGGTATTCTCTTGTATTCCGTGATGAATTCACTTCTGAATATGTTATTCTCGGATCCTTCTGGTTCCTTGTTTCCTCTCCACCAATTTGATGTTTCATGAAACTCCGATGCCTTACTCTGTGTGCCTGCCTTTCACCCTGTTTAAATTGGCTTTGATTCAGTTTATATTTGTGCCAACTACTTGGGATTGGATGACTGGATGTATCCATGGCATCGTAACTAGGTTTTGATATCTATGAGTGTAGAAATTGTGACCTTGTTTGCTGTTAAACAAGGCTAGACTAATTAATAGACGATGCATTTACAATATTCTGAGGCTAATATTTTGTCATAGCAGTTCTCATTGTTTCAGAAGGAGATTCTTAACGCCACATCATGCATATCCAATGCTTCCATGCATTATCCGTGCACTTTTATATATATATGCACGGTATCATATTGCTTAAAAGCCTTTTTATTGTTTGGAGCATACTAAGCTGATTTATCAATCCGACTCAATTGAGTTTCTTTATAGATATGCTAGATGAGGATGAAATACCTAGTTAGATTTATTTTTGGTCAAAATCTAGAGAATTAGCAAAGAATGATGATACTTAATCCCTGATATTAGAGAATGAGATAATTAAGGGAATCCTTGTGAATTACTTATGGACAAGAATAACCTATCTTTGTAGGGTATTAGGTGATATTTTTGCATGTACCATTTTCATTTAATTGGCCACACATTGCTTTTATACCTTTGTTATGTCAAACCTATAAAAGAGCATAGAAATTTCTAGCTACGTAAATCTAATTTTGATCTCAGATGGTCATGAGGATAAAGGAGTCTATGTTGAGTGGAGTTGGTTGAGTTGCAAGATTTGTTCAGTAGAGCTTGACGATGTGGAAATGTGATGTGTTCGCCTCATTTGAAGTAGAACTCGTATGGATTCAACTCATCAAATTGCAAGTGGTTCTGATGGGGTTGTGACTTGTCAGGTGTTTGTGTGGTTGATGGGTTTAGGTATGGGAACTTGGTTAAGAGCTTGTAGGAGATAAGCTTAAACAAGGACATCATATGTAAGGCACGCCACGAAGGCAATCAAGTTGAATCCCTTCAGAAAGGTGAATCCAGTATAACTATGACCCAATTTTTAGGGTGCGTTTGGTTCGGGGTTATTCTTGATAATCTTGGTTATCCATCCAAGGTTATCAATAAAAACCTTGTTTGGTTTAGGTATTCGATGATTCCCGAGTAATGTTCCATGCCCGACACGTCAGCAAAAGGGGCATGCAGCCCGGAATCGGAAAACCTGAGAAAACTAAGGGTGTGTTTGGTTTGCACCGTTTCCATTTTCATTTTCTGAAAAACGCACGTTTTCTAAAAAATGATGTTTGGTTTGCGTTTTTCGTTCTTGTTTTCTAAAAAAATAACTTGCGTTTTCCAGAAAATGAAAATGAAAATGGTACAAACCAAACGCACCCTAAGGTTTTTCTTGATTCCAGGGTTAATGATTTTTTTTTACCAAAAATACCCTCCGATAAAAAAAACATGAAAAAAAGAGAAAAAATGTAAAAAAATATTAAAAAATGTAAAAAAAATAAAAAAATGTTTAAAAAAATTTAAAATTTAAAATTTTATTTTTTTAAAATAAATAATTTAAAAAAATAAAAATATAAATTTTAAAAATAAAAAATTTTAAAAATTTAAAATTTTTTTAAAAATTACATTTAAAAAATAAAAAAAATTTAAAAAATTATAAAAATTTTAAAATTTTAAAAAATTATAAAAATAAAAAAAATAAAAATTAAAAAATTATAAAAATTTAAAATTAAAAAAATGTAAAAAAAAATAAAAAATGTAAATATAAATAATATAAAAACATTAAAAAATAAAAAAACACATAAAAAAATAAAAAAATATATACAGGAAAAAGAAAAGTAAAAAAACATAAAAAAAAAAATAATAATAATAATAACAATAATAATAATAATAATAATAATAATATTATTATTATGTATAGTTGGTTTTGTAACTGAGGGTAATACGGTAAAATATTAAACTAGGGTGATCCAACATTAAGGACGGGAGACCCCCTTTGAGGGAAGTCAACGTCACGTGGAGGTCAAATGGCTGGCCGGAAAAGGGGAGGTCGACCGGCCGAACGGGGACTAAGCGGAAGCAAAGACAACCCGACAAGGAGTCGGGTCTCCGACGCTCATGATGAACAAGGTCGCCGGGCCGAGCGGGTAGCTCGCTCGCCCGAGGCATAAAGCAATAAGGCTGTGAACAGTTCCATCCGAGCATACGACCCGGAATCTCCCAAGCGGATCAGTACCTACGTCCGGTCGGACGTGATGGGACTGTCAAGCGGCCAGACGCTCGGCACGGGAACAGAAGAGACAAAAGGACAAGGGAGACATCGAGAAACATCTTCTGACAATAGGCGTGTCCAACGACTAAGTCATACGCTGACTTGAACCTTACGACAGAAGATTATGCTGTCCCATCAGAGAGGTGCTCGGACTGTAGCAGTATGGTGTCAGGCAAGCTCCTCTGACAAGCCCATATTGAGGTATGATTAGAGGACACGTATTCGCCTCGGTATGTGTGCATGAGCCTCTTCACAGCTCTATATAAGGGTCCTCACACTTCGCCGGAGGTACGCATTCTCCGAGATTCGAAGCCACTTCCTAGTTTCCTCTTGCCTGACTTGAGCGTCGGAGGGTCGTCGCCGGGAACCCCTTCCCGGCCCGACTTCCTTGCAGGTTGGCCGGAGACCCCTACGACCGGCCGGAGATCCACGTCATCAGTTCGGAGAGCGCCACGTGCCCAGCGTCCGTTGATTCATCGTTCGGACAGGATCATAGGGTATTCATTAAAACTTTCAAACAAACAAGTTTTTGTTGTATTACCTAGGTTGAACCAAACAACATTTGGTTATATTTTATTCTCAATAACCTTGGTTATGTGATTACCTGGTAATCACATAACCAAGGTTATACATGATAACTTGAACCAAACGCACCCTTAGAGTTATTGCATATTGATCTATTTGATAGTCACAACACAATATCCTTTAGTGGTCATAGGTGTTGCCTTGTTATTGAGGATGATTGTATCAGGTTTATTTGGATTAGCTTCTTTGAAATATAAGGATGAGGCTTTAAGGTCCTTATTAGTTTTGCGAGAAAGTTAATGGAATGACATGAAGAAAGATATCGCAGAGTTTGTAGCTAAGTGTCTAGTCTGACTATGAATTTTTGTGGTAGGATTGCCTAGGACACAACGAGACGATGACGTGATTTGGGTGATCGTTGATCGATTAACCAAATCGGCGCACTTCTTAGCGATCTGGAAGACTAATTCCCTGGATCGATTGGCAGATCTGTATTGCCGGGAAATCATCAGATTATATGGTGTTTCTTTGAGTATCATTTCGGATAGAGATCCACGGTTCGTGTCTCATTTCTGGCGGAGTTTGCAGCAGGCCTTGGGCACGCAACTCCGTTTCAGTACAGCTTTCCATCCGCAGACAGATGGACAGTCAGAGCGGACTAGTCAAACTCTAGAGAAATTGTTGAGATCTTGTGTATTGGATTTTTTGGGAGGCAGTTGGGAGGACATTTTGTTAGGATGTATACTAAAAGCCTAGCTTTTGGTATAAACATTTATCTAGAAATAAGAATCACATTGGTCAAATGTCTACATTTATGTAGTTGTTCAATTAATTTATATTGTAGATAACATGGTGTGTGGTGTCACACACAGAGGATCATGTTATCAGTACCTTATAAATTATAAACAGTAGCTCACGACCAAAATGGAAAGGAACAAACCATTGTAAGGTCATAGTGTAATTAGGAATTAGTTTATCTTAACTATATAATTACACTAGTACACTTAGAGTGTATTGAGTAGGACCATTAGAGGTCGTTTCTTTTATACTGACTTTATAAAGAAACAAAGACCTCAGTTATTATGGAAGTGTGTGCTCTTAATCCTAATATAATAACAAGCACATATATTTGATATTTATTTCTTTAATTTATCAATGGGTGAGATTTAGTTCGATGAATCAATAAGCCCGATAAGTTGGGAAATGATATCACTTATAGTGTGCGTTGTTGATTATAGAAGGAAACTGTGTCCTAGAGATACTAGGTTGATAATGTTCCCAAGAGGAGCTCATAAGGATTGTCATGTTAAACCCTGCAGGTGGACTTAGTCCGACATGATGATAAGGTTGAGTGGTACTACTCTTGGATTAAGATATTAATTAAATGAGTTGTCAGTAACTCACTTAATTAGTAGGCATTCGACATCTTAAACACAGGGAGACTAACACACTCATAATAAGAAGGAGCCCAAAAATGTAATTTGGGATTGGTGCGGTAGTTCAATAATAGTTCTCTAGTGGAATGAATTATTATTGATAAAATTAAGTTGTGTGTTCGGGGCGAATACGGGATGCTTAATTTTATCGGGAGACCAAAACCAATTCCTCCTCTCGGTCCCTATCGTAGCCTCTTATTTATAGAGTACTATACCCACCTATACCCACCTTCTGTTGGATCGAGACGCGCTAGAGGGGGGTGAATAGCGCTCGTGGCTATCTTGTTCGATTATCGGAATCGTAAGACACCCCCTATGACCTAGGGTTACCACCCCCTAGGGTTTTCCCTTTGCCTAACCGCAGCTAGGACTTTTCTCCACCTAGGGTTACCACCCCCTAGGACCTAGGGTTACCACCCCCTAGGGTTTTCACCTGCCTAACCGCAGTTAGGACTTTCCTGAAACACTCATTCAAAATCCACCATAGTCGGATTTATCCTCTTGTAAAAGGCTCCTACCCCGCTTAGGAGTCCCTGAAACTCATCAAGGAAAAGGGCCCAGTACGGCTTCCCAGTACGCCACTGTACAAGAAATAGAGGGGCTGGAAGCATTTCCGCTGATTGTTTGAGCCATTCGCAGTTTCACAGTCTGAATCACTTTCTCCACAAGGTATCGATTTTGAAATGAAGTTTAAAAGGATTTTTAAAATGATTTTGAAAGATTTTTCAAATAATTTTGAAATGAAGTTTAAAAGGATTTTTAAACTACCCTTCTATACCCATCTAAAGGGGGTCGGCCAAGCTAGCTTGGAATCAAGCTATGGCCTGCCTAAGCATGGTTTAAGGTGGTCGGCCCTAGCTTGAACCCAAGCTAGAGGGGCCGGCCATATTAAATTAAAAATAATTTTAATTTTAATTTTTATTATGTGGAAGATATAATTTATTAAAGAGAATTAAAATTAAAAATATCTCTCTTGTAAAAGATCTACAAAAAATTAAAGAAAGAGATTAGATCTCTTTCCTTATTTGTAGATTGGTGAGATATTTTATTTTCTCTTTAAAAATTATTCACATATTGTTAAAATTAAAATTATAGAAATTTCTTTTTATTAACCATGAAGAGATTTTTGAAGAGAAATTTTATTTTTAAAATTTCCGGAAACAAATTAGGAAGTTTTAATTTGTTGATTAAAACTTGTCTAATTTATTTCTCCATGTGGTGGCCGGCCAATATAGTTTAATTTGGAAAATTTTATTTTATTTTTCTCAATTAAATTATGTCAAGGAAATTAAGGAAATTTTATTGTAATTAAATTTCCTAATTTGCCTAGGCCAAGGAATATAAAAGAAGGGGTGAGGGTGCCTTCATGAGGGGAACCTCAATTATTTCTCTCCCTCTTTTGTTCCTTGGTGTGGCCGGCCATCATCATCCTCTCCCTCTCTTCCTCTTGTGGTGGCCGAACCTCTCTCTCCCCTTGGAGCTCTCGTGGTGGCCGGATACTACTTGGAGAAGAAGAAGAAGGAGGAGAGAAAGCTAGCATCTCTTGGAGCTTGGTTGGTGTTTTGATTTTCTTCCTTGGTGAAGCTTCCTTATTGTGGCCGAACCTAGCTTGGAGGAGAAGAAGGTGGTTGGTGGTTTCTCATCTCGGAAGATCGTTGCCCACACAACGTCCGAGGTTAGAAGAGGAATACGGTAGAAGATCAAGAGGTCTTTCTAGAAGGTATAACTAGTAGTTTTTCCTTTTCTGCATCATACTAGTTATTTATGGAAATAATACCAAATACAAGAGGCTTACGTTCTAGTATTTCGAATATGTTTTTTCGAAGTTGTGTTCTTTTGTTTTATTTTTCCTTGTGATTTGATTGTTCTTTTCGGTTAACCTAAAGTTATTTTAGGAAATTAAATATTAGATTTCTATAAAAGGTTTTGTCTAGTCGGTGGTGGTTGCTCCCATATCCAAGAAGGTCA
Source organism: Zingiber officinale (assembly GCF_018446385.1). NCBI lineage: Eukaryota > Viridiplantae > Streptophyta > Magnoliopsida > Zingiberales > Zingiberaceae > Zingiber > Zingiber officinale. The sequence goes on along the minus strand of NC_055999.1, from coordinate 29,754,717 downwards.
TGTGCCTCGCCACGTCAGTACTGGGAACCGATTATGGAAATTAATATTTAATGGAATTAATAACTTAAGGTGATTTGGGTCGAACGTGTTAAGTTCCGCAGGAGATCCAAGTCAAAACCTGAAAGAACAAATAGATTAAGTTTTGGATCAAACGTGTTAAGTTCCGCAAGCGATTCAAAATTTAATTTAAAAGAACACATGGTAGCTAGGAAAAGGTTCAGACCTTTGTACAAAATTTTTGTACAGTGGAACCTCTAGGCTTTCCGAGTAGCAACCAACACATTTGCCATTGGTAAAGTTCACCTACAACAACAGCTTTCATTCAGCTATCTAGATGGCACCGTTTGAAGCGTTGTATGGTAGTCCATGTCGGACACCCACCCTCTGAGATGAGGTTAGGGAGGCCTAGTTGTTGGGACCTCATAGAGCTCAGCATGAGGCAGAGTTGGTCCGTACTATTAGACGGAGGATGTCAGAGGCGCAGGACCTCCAGAAGAGTTATGCAGATCGGAGACGGAGACCCCTGGAGTTCTGCTCTGTTTGGCTCCGTTGGTTTAGTGTAGCAGCGTGGTAGCCGACAGGCGGTTGGACTCTGTTTGGCCCCGTTGGTTCGCTCATGGGTAGTGTGACGCAGCGTGGTAGCCAGCAGAGATTCCTCCCCGTCATCGTGTACCGGGAGATGAGAGCATTGAGTTCGCCCATTTATGATTTGGGGTAGGAGGATAGGTGTACTCCGACAGCATCCCGTCCACTCGGTCACTTATCAGGAGCAGTGATGGCAGAGTGCACGGTTGTCACAGCCCTACCCACTCGGTCTCACCATTGTGTGTGAGATGGCTGACTGGCGTCAGGGGTGACCATGACATTGACATCATATGCATGTTGCATTTATTGCTTGTGTTTGCTGTATTTACTTGCTGCATTTATATGGATGCATATGATTGACATGCATACAGGATTTATGACATTCTCGGTCTGACGACCTTGTTGTACTTATACCCTGGTCCTGGTTAGTACAGTTTTCTCCTGCTTATTTCAGTTACATTTACCCTTCTTGTATCAGGAGACTGTACGCATGATTAGTGATAGTTGTCATTTTCTTTATTATACATATTAGTTGTTACTCGCTGAGTTGTTGAACTCACCCCCGTGGACACTATCTTTTTCATGTACTAGGTTGTTTATATAGTCGCTTGGAGTATCCTACCTGTCGGTCCCCACATCACATTAGAAGACTAGTCTCTATATTTTTTGTTTATTTTTATCTTGGTATATGATATGTTTGTATTTGGCTTTGTGTTCCGGTTTTGTTTCCGGAGTGTTGTGTTGTTGTGTGGTGTAAGCCTAGCCGGCTAGCAGTCTTCGTTTATAGTTGTATGTGTTGTCTATTGGATTTCCGCTGTGATTGGTTTTGGTACAGCCGAGTGGGTTGTTAGATTTACATATAACTGTGTAGTTGTATTTTTATGGTATCAGCCGAGTAGGCTGCATATAAACTGTGTGGTTGTGTGTATGTTCCAGCTGCCTGTGGCTGATGTATATTGTGTCTGTAGAAATGTTTCAGATTGTCACCCATACAAAGGAGGTGCTGCCGAAATTTCTTCGGACATGGACTTCCCCGGGGCGTGACAGGCGCTCACTTGGCTACCAGGATTCATAAACTCTAGTATTTAACCTGGAGATCTAGAGTTCGAATCCTGGGGAAGGCAAAAATCCACTGGCCAGGGGTGGGAAGTCCTTGTGAGTAACGACACGACCGAAGGGTCGTCGGTTGGGCCGCCATTGTGGCCACCCAAGGGACCAAGGTTGGGCCGCCAGTTGGGCCGCTAGTGTGGTCGCCCATGGGGCCGAGGGGCCGGGTCGTTACATTAGGTCTTCGTCCAAGGAAGGCGTTCTTTGGGTTCATTCTCCTAGATCTGCTTTGGGTTTCTCGGATTGATATTCCATTGGTATTGTTCTTTATCAGTGGTGAGGTTTTCTCCCAGCTTTTCGTTTTGTCAAGTTTCTCAGACAGGATCAGCATACAATGAGCAAATAATCATGATAATTTAACATAAATAATATACCTAGATTATCTATATACGTATCCCTAATTAATTACTAAATTTAAAGAATAGACCTAGGTTTACCTTTATCTCTCAAGAGAATGTCAAAATCCCAACTTGACATTTCTTTGACTTACACTATTTGTGCCAATTTTAATTAAGTTCAAATCTTCAAATTTTGACACATTTCACTCTTCTAAGGAGTAAATAATTAGACCTTCTCATTTTTAAGGAGTACAACTACCTTGAAAATGCCCTTCAAGTGTCAACTTCTTCAAGGTTAGGTTAACTACCCTTCCAATTAGAGTTGACACTCTCTAAACTCATCTAGAGTGTAGAGAACATACTCCTAGAAATCCAAAATCTATTGGTACTCCTTGGGTGTGCTAGGTGCTCACTAGGGATAACTTCCCTTGTTACTTTCTTAATGACCTTTCTAGGCCTCTTAGAAGCCTTGGTCCCACTAGACTCCTCTAGGTCAACTCTAGGGATAGCTTCCCTTGTGATCTTCTTAATGACTTTCTTAGGTTTCTTAAAAGCCTTATTCACATTGGTCTTTTCAAAGCTAACTATAGAGATAACTTCTCTTGTTACCTTGACTTAACTACTAGATCTAGGGTTAGTGTTGGAAACCCAAGATTATTTTGATGTGATCAAATAAGTTATGTTAGGTCCTGTTTGGTTTAACCCCTGTGTCTAAGTATGCAGGAGCTTAGGAGCACAGGAAGTCAAGCGGAAGACACGGCTAGCGAGAAGGACGACATGGGAGAGAGCCGACGGGCTCGGTGTGTCCGAGGGGCGAGGTGCCGCAGAAGAGTACACCGGTGGATGAGAAGAACATACACGACGTTCGAGGGACGAGAAGCCGGGGAGGAATGCTGCTCGAGGAGAAGGTTAGAAATTGGGTTCGGGTGAGCCCTATTCCGGATGGCCGAGATCACCCAAGCGAGCGGAATCGGAGTGGAAGACCCGGACCGAGGCGAGCAGAGGGCTCGGATCGGAAAAGTCAACCATGTTGACTTTTATGGGTCCGGGCGCCCGGAACATAACTCTTATCAAATTCGACGTGTCCGTTGACTGACGCATTGGGGATAGAATTCTATCCCACTCCAGCCGCCCAAAACCCTTCCAGGCGTCTGTAACAGTGCTATAAATATAGCTCTATTTTCAATAGTTCAGACAATAACTTGTAATTCATTTCTTTCTATTCTACTTTCATTTGCGAGCTGTTAACGTTGTAAGAGGCTACTCCTCCTGAAGGAGATTGTCATAAAAGCGTGCTTCATTTTCCTTGGATTAACAATCTTCTGATTGCAAACCAAGTAAGACTCATTGTGTTTTTGTCTCAATAATTAGTCTCTTAGTTTTTTTATTACAAGTGTTCTTTATTAAGCTATAAGTCGAGAAAATGTTGAGTTTATTTTTGCAAGGCAATTCACCCCTCCCCTCTTGCTAGCCACCAAGGGACCAACAAGTGATATCAGAGCAAGGACACTTCAGAAGAATTAACCGTTGACCAAAGCAAAGGAACCAATGCCCGAACCAAGCATCGTTCCACCAAAATTCAAGGAAGACTTCGCACACTGAAATGCCGAATGGAGGTATTTCTAAAAACTGACTTTGAGATTTGTTTAATAATCAAGTATGGCTTTGTAGCTCCTATGAATCAAAATGGAGAGGAGAAGGAAGAAAGTCTTTGGATGAAGAAAGAACAAAATGATTCCGTAGCAAATAACCGAGCGGAATATCACTTGCTGAGCGTATTGCTACCTCAAGAAGCCGACTGTATCGGGAGCTGCTTATCGGCCAAAGAACTCTGGAAAAAATTCCTGGAACTCCACGAAGGCACATCCAAAGCCAAGCTCACAAGACAAGACATACTTTGGAATAAATTGATGAATATCCGTCTTGAAAAAGGTGAGAAGGTAGTCGATCTACACACGAAGGTTAAAGAACTAATCACCGGACTCGAAAACCTCGGTGAAATGGTAACCAACCGGGGCTCGATACGCTACGCACTCAATGCCTTTCCCAGGACTCTAGAATGGTCCTCGATAATCGACGTCTACTACATCTCAAAGGACCTAGAGGTAAGTACCCTAGAGGAACTCTTTTCTACTCCAGAATTACATGAAACCGGATGTGCAGGTACAACAAAAGAAACAAGCTAGATTATGGTACTAAAAGCAACTAAGAAGGATGAACCTGAGTCAGACTCAGAAGAAGATAAAGAAGCTTACATGGTAAGGAATTTCAGAAAATTCTTTAGATCTAACAAATTTAAAGAAATGCATAATAGGAAAAATCAAAGAAATAGAAGAAGGGTTTGATGCTACTAGTGTCAAAAGGAAGGACACTTAAAAGAGGATTGCCCAGAACTTAAAAAGGAAAAAAGGCAAGATGCCCAAGCAAAACAAGCACAAGACTCTAACTACTACTTGGGACAACACCTCATCATCAGAATCATAAATAAAAGAATATGCCGGTCTAGTACTGATGGCAGGTCATGAAGAGCAAAACACCTCAGAAGCTAGCATCGATGAATGGGGAGCAACTTCAAATGAATGCATTGAAGCAGGGGGAGAGTCAGGCTTCAAGTTTGATATGGTAAGTGAGGTATGCCTCTTACCTCTTGATCAACTCTATTTTGGTATTAAATCTATGAAAAAATCTATGTACAAGTTAAAAAATAAAAATGATAAATTAAAAAATGAGAACTCAGAAATAAAAATAATTTTAGCAAAATCATGTCTAATAGAAGATTTTGAAAAAGTAAAACTTGAAAATGTTAAATTAAAAGAAGAAATAGAAAACTTGAAAAATTCTGCATGTTCAAAATGTTTCTATTTTTAGAAACTATATAGGATTAAATTGGTACTACAAATTTCACAAAGGTCAAATCAGAAAAGTAACAAAATCTTATATCATTAGAAAATATCTGATTAACCCTGTAGGAAGGAACCTATATTGGGTTCCAAAAACTTGTTTAAATTAGAAAGTGAAATTAGACTTAGAGCTTTCAGGTAGAAAATTAAATATTTGAATTCATTAAAAGGCTTTGTCTAGAAGTAGTTGATGATCCAATAACCAAGAAGGCCTAGTACCTCGCCACAGCCCAGAAGCCAATTTCTGAATTGAATATTTAATTGACAAACTGATAAGCATGAAATAGTTAATTAAATTAAATGCTTTTGATATTTGTCAAAGGTTTAACATTTGTTAAAAATTTTAAAATTACAAACTTCACTTAAAAACTTTTTCAAATTTCACTTAGAAATTTGTCTTTAAATTGCAAAATTCATTTAAATTGTATTTGTTAAAAAAAAAATTAATGTGTTTAACTTAAATTTTTTAAGTTATTAAACCTAAAAAAAAAATTGACTTAGAAATTTTTATAGATTTACTTTACCAAAATTTCTACAAAAAAAAATTAATTCCTGAAATTTTATTTTGAGGAAATTTTTTATTTATTTTTACTTAGAAAATGTTTTTGAAATTATTACATTGTTAGCGCTATCAAAATTATTTTCAATATTTCCAAAATCTAAGTTTACTTAGAATTTTTTTTTCTTACTTCAAAAAATCTTTTTGGAAATTTAGAGTTTTATAAAAGTTACCCTAAGATTTTTATTGTTCCCCATTTTTTATGTGATCAAAGGGTAAGAAGAAAAAGATTAAGTCTAGGAGGAGGTAGCTTAAAATTAAATTTCCTACTTTTAGTGCTTTATTACAAAATTTATTTTTGCTTTAACTTTATTTGTTTACCCTAACTTAACTTGGGTTGCTCACATCAAAAAGGAGGAGATTGTTGGAACCTCAAGGTTATTTTGATGTGATCAAATATGTTAAGTTAGGTTCTGTTTGGTTTAACCCCTGTGTCTAAGTGTGCAGGAGCTTAGGAGCACAGGAAGTCGAGCGGAAGACGCGGCTAGCGAGAAGGATGACATGGGAGAGAGCCGACGGGCACGGTGCGTCCGAGGAATGAGGTGTCATGGAAGAGTACACCGGTGGACGAGAAGAATATACGCGACGTTCGAGGGACGAGAAGCTGGGGAGGAAGGCTGCTCTAGGAGAATGCCGGAAATTGGGTTCGGGTGAGCCCTACTCCAGATGGTCGAGATCACCCAAGCGAGCGGAACCTGAGTGGAAGACCCGTACCGAGGTGAGTAGAATCAGAGCAGAGGGCCCAGACCGAAAAAGTCAACTATGTTGACTTTTATGGGTCCGGGCACCCGGAGCCATTCCAAGCTCCCGGAACGCAACTCTTATCAGATTTGACGTGTTCGTTGATAGACGCATCAAGGATATAATTCTATCCCACTCCAGGCGCCCAGAACCCTTCCAGGCGCTCGGAATAGTGCTATAAATATAACTTTGTTTTCAGTAGTTCAGATAATAACTTGTAATTTATTTCTTTCTTCTACTTTCATTTGTGAGCTGTTAACATTTTAAGAGGCTACTCCGCCCGAAGGAGATCGTCATAAAAGTGTGCTTCATTTTCCTTGGATTAGTAATATTCTGATTGCAAACCAAGTAAGACTCTTTGTGTTTCTGTCTCAGTAAGTAGTCTCTTACATTTTATTACAAGTGTTCTTTATTAAGTTATAAGTCGAGAAATGGTTGAGTTTGTTTTGCAGGGCAATTCACCCTCCCCTCTTGCCGACCACCAAGGGTCCAATAGGTAGTCCCATAACTATATGGAACTCTATAATAAGAAGGTACATCCTTCTTGGTTTTAGGTTTGTAACACAAACCTCTCATACTGTTGGATATTTCTTGTCTATTTTGACCTAGGTTTGACTTCTTTGACCTTTTGACGCTAATTGTCAATTTTTCTAAGGTCCTCTCCAATAAAGTTTTGATCTTAAGACTTGATTTTCACTCCTTAAGTTCTCAAATTTTAATTTTTTATTAAAACCTTGAGTTTTCCTTTTCTTAGGCATGCATCTTCCTAGACTTAGGTGAGATAGTCCTAGCATGATATGAAACATACTTTTTCTTAATCTTATCATACTTTCTGTTTTCATGATAAATAACATTAAAATGATATAAACTACACCTATCATGCATTTTATCATGGATCAAAGGAATTGGTTCAATAAATGATACCTTGGGTTTGCTCTTAAGAGCTCCTCCTTGAGTTGAGCTTCCTCCTTTGTTCTTGGTCAGATTCTTCCCCTTTGGACATTGGCTCTGATAATGCTCATTTTGATTGCAAGAGAAGGATACAATGTACTCCTTGTCTTTGCATATTGAGGGACCAACCTCCTTGGCGCTTTCCTTGCCCTTAGGTGACAATTGACCCTTTTTCTTGGTCAAATTAGAGCACTTACTTTTATAGTACCCACTTTTCTTACACTCAAAGTAAATAATATAATTTTTATTATTATAATTTGAAATTTTTATACTTTTGCTTATAGGAATGACACTTGATCCTCCATTTAATTTTTCTTAATTTTTAAAGGTGGCATATGTTGGTGCGGTTTGCATTAACGGTCTAACTCAGGTTTTGATGAATGACAAGTTAAGTTAGGTTTTGTTGTGATCTAACAACCTGATTAAGTGTGCAGAAGAAGTCTAGATAGGTCGATGGGCTAATTAGATATCTGGCAGGAAATCTAGCTAGGTCGACAGGCTGATCGGATAGTTGGTACGAAGCCGAGATAGGTCAACGGGCAAATCAGATATCTGGCAAGAAGTCCAGCTATGTTGACGGATAGACCAAATAGCTGGCATGAAGTCCAAGCAGGTCAACGGGTTGACCGAATGTCTGGCAAACTGAAAAGTTAAGGTAAGTCATTAGAGGAGAGTGACTAAGTGAGGACGCGCCCTGGTTGAAGGGACAGTAGGCGTCGGTCTAGTTTAGGTCTATTTGGGACTAGTTCTTGGTCCTGGGAGGATAGAAACTAATTAATACTCTTTACTATTATTAAATGTTCCTAATACTTATTTTGCAGGATATTTTAGACTAACATTGTTTTGCAAGGTAAAAAGGAGAAAATTACCTTCGGATGAACAGTGTCCGAAGGTGCCTTCATACTATTCATAGAAGGTGACTTCCATGTCTATGAAAGGCGCCTTTCACAGGATAAATTTTTGACATCCCTGCGGATAAGTGCCGAGCTATTTGGGATCGAATTTGCCTAATTGGAGGCACCTTTCATAGCTATGTAAGGCGCCTTCCATGTCCTTTATAAGGCTATCTCGAGAAGGCATTGAACAACAACTTCCATACGAGCTACTACGCGCCCATTTGAAGTTCCGATTACTCCGGGCTCCTGCGATGACTTTGCTGCAAAGCTGCTGTGCCCGATGACTACTCCGAGGACTCCTGATCATGGTCGGCAGACCTACATCGACACGAGCGCTCCAAATTTAATCTTTAAGTGTCGGTAATTTTCTTTTGTAATTAATTACTGCAAAAAATACAAGTGTAGTGTGTTGCACTTGTTCAATTTTCTCTGTACTCTATTTCCTCTTCTAGAGGTACCGGAAGAGGCCTTTAGTGGATTACCCGTCAATAGGTCCATGGGACCTGGGTCTTCGAGTAGGAGTCATCGAAGGCTCCGAACCAAGTAAACCACTTGTGTCTTCTTGTGTTCTCATTCCTTTTAGTTTTCCATTGCGTTTGTACTTTGATTCTAAAACTGAAAAGACGAGTTTTTGAAAACCACGCGATTCCCCCCCCCCCCCCCCCCCCTCTCACGTGCATAATCGATCCAACAAATGACATCAGAGCCATTTTTACTCTTAATTCATGCAACCACTAATCAACCGAGGAGGAATTATTTTAGTTTCTTTACAGATTTCAGTTTTTCAGACTTCATTTGAATTGGTAAATCTTGCCTCTTTAAATAACTCTTTCTTATTTGACCTTTACTTGAAGTTGGTGCAATACTACTCGAGTCGTCAGTTTTTTTCTCTTTCATACACTGCTAATTCAAGACCAAGTCTTGGTACCTCGTTTTAGTTTCCTATCTACAGCTGTAAAATGCCCCAACATAAAGGATTCAGCACCGTCCATCCTCCCCTCTTCAACGGTGATGACTTCCAGTACTAGGAGAAATAGATGGAGATATATCTGAAGACCGACTTCGACCAGTAGTTTAGCATCACCAGAGGTTACAAGGCTTTCGACGATAACGCCGGAATTCCAATGGACCCGAAATATTGGAATCTGGAAATGAAGAAGAGGGCTCAAATCAACTTCAAGGCTCTCAACACACTCCAGTGTGGGCTAACGAAGGAAGAACTGAGTCGTGTTAGCCCACACGAAAATATGAAGGAGCTATAGGATAAACTCATCGAATTGCACGAGGGAACCAATGATGCTAAGGTAACAAAAAGGGATCTTTATTTAAATAAACTATTTAACATAAAAATGCATGAAGAAGAATCTGCAAGTCAGCTTTATGCAAGAATAAAGGACATTTCAACGGACTTCACACCATCAACCACCAGATGGAGAATCACGATTTGATAAGGTATGCCCTAAACGCGTTTCCCCAAAATGCACTGTGGGCATCCATCGTGGATGCCTAAATTTTTTTGAAGAACCTATCTAAATTAAAATTAGATGAATTATTTTGTGAACTTGAACTCCATAAACAGACTAACTCAAAGTAGTTCGAGAAAGGTATTGCTCTTTTTATAGATTCCTCAATAGAAAAGTCTAGAATCAAACCTAAACCTGACGTTGAGTCTGACCAAGACTTAGAGGATGAAGAATATATGGTGAACTTGATAAGAAAGATGTTCACCAGGAGAAAGAAGAATTTTAGCAAAAGGATTTGCAGAAGATCAACTCCACCTCCAACTCTAACAACAAGAATGTGACCTATTTTGAATGTAACAAGAAAGGAAACTATAAGAACAAGTGCCCAAAGGTGAAAGACGACAAATCCAAAACAACTAGAAAGAAGGCCCTCAAAGCAATATGGAATAAATCGTCCGGAGATGAATCAGACGGCATAGAATTGAAGCACTCCAATTACCTCACGGTGGTAGCTGATAATTAGCATTTTGATGCATTATTTTTGCCCTTAATTCTCATGTTATAATCCTTTCATATGATTAATTGTTGATTCTTATCATGTTTATTGAGTTAGATTCGCATTATGAGTTTTGTTATAATTCTTCCTATTTTTATAGATTTCTACTTATAATTGTGCATTTTTATTTTCTAGGGTTTGAGCTCAAGTTGAACCAAATTGAACATAAAATCTTGAGTTAATGAGAAGTCCAATCTGAAGAAATCTGAGCCATTGGACCAAATATGTGACAAATTAAATGAAAGATTCAGATCTGATTAATTCTAGTCGTTCATCAAAATCTGGTTGATTATGGTCAATCTGTGTAGAACTCGGATGATCTGAGCCGCTCATCTTGATTTAAACATCCTGACCATTCAATGGGTTTTAGTTGATCTCAATCCTTCACTCAGATTTGATCTCAGCCACTCCATCAGATCTAGGTTGATCAGGACCGTCGGATCAGATTTGGGGGAATAAATCCACAAAGCATGGCGCAGTGTCGAGGCATCTGCTCCTGGCGACTTCTCCCGTTCGGCTCCTTCTCACGCGACCTCTGCTTCTTCTCCTTCACCGACGGCCGGCGACCACCTCCACTCAACCACCGCCGCCGGCCGGACACCATCACCTTCCCTCTTCTGTTCTTCATTTCATCAAGCCGGCACTAGCCAAGGATCAGAAGCCATCTCGCCCTTAACACGCCTTTTCTTTCGCGCGGCTAGGTCACGCGACACGCATCGCCACTCCACGGCTCCGCTGGAGTTCTTCTCCTCTTTGGGTTAGAAGCGGGGAAGCTTCTTCATTGGATCCACAGCTGCCTCCAACAGATCTGGACGCAACTCCTTCAACCTCTGCTTCGGGTTAGAAGAAAAGCACGCCCACCATCTTCGGAGATCCACAGTCCATCCATTAATTGCTTCCACCGGAGACTTCTTCCAAGGGATCCGGTCATCTTCTTCATCCGTTCTTCCAACAGCAGCAGCCCACATTCAAACTCCATCACAGCTATTCAAAGCAGCACAGTTCATTTTGGTTTGATGATCTACTTTGTTGATGTTTGATTGTTTGCTTGTGTTCATGTTTTAGTGCTGGTATGAATTCATTATTGGATGAATTGTAATTGTGTTGAATTCTCCCATGTTTTAGTGCACATGCTATTTTGATTCATGCTCGTAAGATGTTCGACAAAATGTTTCTTCCAACAGTAGGTTTACATTTGTGCACTTTATTCCACTTAATGTTTGATTATCTTGTCTTTTGCAATTGCTATAAGTTTTGTTCTTCGTTTGAATGCAATTAGGATTAGATTTCTTTAATGCTCTAGATTACGTTCTATGTTAATTTCTTTAGATGCTTACTTTGAGTTGTTTTTAATTTCTTTGCAATCATAGTTTAAGATAGACTAGGTTTTCTTACATGCACTGTCTTTCATTTATTAGGTTAGATTTCATTTAATGTTTCGCTCTTTCATTCCTTAGTTTAATTCTATTATTAGTGAAATCGTAGTGTAGAGTGACAATGCGCTATGAAGTCACTACTAATGGATAGATAGGATATCTTTTATTGATTAGGATTAGATTTCATACTTGTTTGTTTTTCATATCGTAGTTCAAAATTCAAAACCCAACCCCTCCATTTTCATGTTAAAAATTCAAAGCAATAATTGATCCTAATTTTATCATTTACCACTACATTCTTTGGGGAGACGACCCGAGTCATTTCTATACTACTTTAGTGTAGAGGGGTTTGGTAAACATTAATTGTAATTTGATGTAAGCTTCCGTAGCACGACACTCGAGCTCACATCAAATTTTGGCGCCGTTGCCGGGGAAACTTGTAGTGGTGTTTGATAATTTTAGGATTGCTTTTTTATTTTTCTACAAAATTTTGTGGTAAAAATAAAATTTGTCAAATGCTTTCATGTTCATAGATTCATGTGTTGATAACTTGATATCATATATTCCTGTGTCTTCTAATCTTGTCTGTTAGTGTTTCAGTGTAAGACCAGGACAATTCTTTCAGTTCAACATGGATCTTTATTCTCAGCAATTTGGAGGTTTCAATGAATATCATAATTTGGATACTGGGCAAGTGAGGCACATATGTACTAATTGTGGCAGTCCATCGCATCCAGTTGCTATATGTCATCTCATTCAAAAGACTGCTAGATTTTCTATGGAACCCCAGTATTTCCAACATCAATATCAACAGGCATATGATCCAGATCCCAGTACCTATAGTCATGACTGGGGTAATTATTCGACTCAGTACTTTCAACCCCAGATTCCAGAGCAGCATGGATACTTCCAATCTCAAGGCTATCAACCCCAACAACAGTATGAGAATACACAACAACAGGCTATTGAGCATCCTCAGTGTTATAATTCAGACTGGATGGATCATAAAAATTTTATGCATGGGAACGAGCAACAACAATTGAATCAATCTTTTCCATCATATCAGATGCCACAAGGATTTCAGGATGATTCTATGTCCACATGGTCACATTCGGTCCAGCAGATCGATCCAATACCTTGGGAGGCATTTCAAGAGAGCACTGAAGAAGTTCATGTCCTTAGTCAATCAATGTTTCAAGATTTGAATGATGTAATGCAGCAGATGCAGCAGCAACAAGAGGCATACACCCAGTCTCAACAAAGAAATGAAGCATCACTACAGAATTGTCAGATGTATCTGGATCAAATTACAGCATCCATCAGCCAACGACAAGCCCAATTATCTAGTGAGGAGATGGATTCTAGAGAATGTCATAGCCCTGACCCTGATTCTACTCCTATACAGGACTCCTCTACCTTTTTATGTGATGATGTTGTAGTTGTAGATGATTTTGCTTCTTCTAATATTGTTGCTGCAGATATTGTTGATGCAGGTGTTGTTGGTGATGTTGAGGAGCTAGCTGAGCCTGATTATACATTTGTTGATAAGGAAAGTGTAGGGGATTGCAAATTGGAAGTAATACCCCAAGAATCACCTCTTTTGATTGGACCATCACTTGAACCAAATGTGGATGACAAGAGTGTAGGGACTTATGCTGAGGAGGCAGAGCCCCAAGAATCACTTCTTTTTTATGCAGAACCAAAGTTTGAGCTATTATTTGATGAAGAGAAAGTCACATCCATTGTTCTAGAACCTCCAGGTACATTTCAGTACAGCAAGGTAAATATTTCTTGTGATCTTTTAGAGAATTCCATAGAGGTTCCGAATATTGATTTTATTGGATGTGACTTATATTTGGATTCATTCTTATCTAAGTTTGATAGTGTTTTATCTCTTCCTTACCCCACATGCGTTTGGAAGGTGCATTCTGTCCTTGGCCTTACAGGTTTTTACAGGCCCTTGGAGTGGATGCTTATGTTGAACCGTCTTCAACCTCCGGGAAGAACTTTCAAAAAGAATAGGGGGAAGGGAGCTATTTTTACTTCAAATGCAAATATTCCACTCCCAACTTGGATTTTGCACCTTAATCGTTTGCAACCACCGAGAAGGATCATTTCACTACCGGCATGGATTTTACTTCTGAATCGTCTTCAACCGCTAGGAATAAAGGGGAGTTCATTCCTTTCCTTTCTTTTTCTTGCTTTCCTTTATCTTTATACTTGCATGTTTGTTTGCTTCTATACCTTGCTTTCATACTTTGCTTTTTTGTTTGGTATTTTGTTTGGTTTTGTTTATACTTTGCCTGATTTTGAGTCATATCTCCCTAGATGTCCCTTTATAATGCTTTGAGAATTGTAAAAGATAGTTAAGTTTGACTATCAAGTTTTGGTTTCCTTGGTATTGTTGGGTACATTAATTGCATTAGTCATTTGTTGTGGTGATGGACTCTATCTTGTTAGATTATGCATGATATTTTGTTATTCACCTAGTGAGGTTTTTTCCACGCTTATCCTTAATCCGCTTGTGTGTGATAGCACTTGTGATACTTGACACTCTAGAACTTGCTTTGATTCTTTTTGAAATTATGGTAACATAAGCTTGCATAAATATGATAGAGGCAAATTTTCTTATTGATCTTCACCTATTGCTTCCATGTTTCATTGTACTTCCCTTGTTATATCTTCTCATCATCATTATATTTTCATTATCATTTTCATTGTACTTCCTTTGTCATATCTTCTCATTATCGTTGTATTTTCACTATCATATCTTTATCTATTCATTCATTCCCTAGTCCTTTGATGAGAGCATTGGGTGATTGCATGAAGAGTTACATTTTTATTGTCACATCTTTATTGGTTTATTTTTAGCCTCCATTGTTGTGAGTTTTAAGTAATATCATGATTTGTCATATTGTCCGAGACGGACAAGTTTAAGTGTGGGGGATGCAAATATGTATAGACGAATGCTTGTTGAAAAAAAAAAAAATTCTCTCTATGTAAAAAAAAAAAAAGAAGAGAGAGATGAAAAAAAAAAAGTTATCAAAAAAAAAACAAAAAAAAAACATCAAAAAAAAAAGTTGAAAAAAAATAAAAAGAGAGAAATTTTTTTTTTCAAGCATTTGTTATTTTGTTAGTGTTGAACAAGAAGAAAATCTCCATGGAAAGATTGATGTATACTCATTTTATATTGTTATTGAGAGATTCTCATGAGTTAAGTTGTTAATACATACATGTATTTTGGAGGTGTAATAATGGTTGATGTATATCGCATTGAGAATGTGTAAAGAGAGTTGAGTGTTGGATGTTTAGGTGAGTTTTTAAAGCATATTATTTGATTGTATTCTTCATGTTGATTACCCCAATGCTCTCATGTTCTCTTTGAATTCCTTTGTTGTCTGTCCTTCTTGTTCCATTATTTACATGTGTGGTTTCATTATTATTCATGACAAGTCCTCTTGATTTATGTGTACTTATGTTTACATTAGTGGAGAAGTAGAAAATAAGCAAGCATATGGTAGTGCAATATCATGAGTTGCTTTAGAGAGAGCTCCACTTTCATGTCTATTATTTATGTGAGCATGAGTGCATATACCCACCTTGTGAGGCTTTGTCATGCTTAGTCTATTCAAATTGATTGAAATTACCATGCTTGTTGACTTATGTGAGAATTGGAACCATGAATACCTTGATTTTTAAAACTTGATTATCCTAAGTAACTTTCTTTTACTATTTTTAGAGTGTTGTTAGGGAATTGATAGGGAGATGAGTTTTTGGTTGCTTCCTAGTTTTATTTTACTTGCTCGAGACGTGCAAGAATAAGTGTGGGGGAATTGATAATTAGCATTTTGATGCATTATTTCTGCCCTTAATTCTCATGTTATAATCCTTTCATATGATTAATTGTTGATTCTTATCATGTTTATTGAGTTAGATTTGCATTATGAGTTTTGTTATAATTCTTCCTATTTTTATGGATTTCTACTTATAATTGTGCATTTTTATTTTCTAGGGTTTGAGCTCAAGTTGAACCAAATTGAACATAAAATCATGAGTTAATGAGAAGTCCAATCTGAAGAAATCTGAGCCATTGGATCAAATATGTGACAAATTAAATGAAAGATTCAGATCTGATTAATTCTAGTCGTTCATCAAAATCTGGTTGATTATGGTCAATCTGTGTAGAACTCGGATGATCTGAGCCGCTCATCTTGATTTAAACATCCTGACCATTCAATGGGTTTCAGTTGATCTCAATCCTTCACTCAGATTTGATCTCAGCCACTCCATCAGATCTAGGTTGATCAGGACCGTCGGATCGGATTTGGGGGAATAAATCCACAAAGCATGGCGCAGTGTCGAGGCATCTGCTCCTGGCGACTTCTCCCGTTCGGCTCCTTCTCACGCGACCTCTGCTTCTTCTCCTTCACCGACGGCCGGCGGCCACCTCCACTCAACCACCGCCGCCGGCCGGACACCATCACCTTCCCTCTTCTGTTCTTCATTTCATCAAGCCGGCACTAGCCAAGGATCAGAAGCCATCTCGCCCTTAACACGCCTTTTCTTTCGCGCGGCTAGGGCACGCGACACGCATCGCCACTCCACGGTTCCGCTGGAGTTCTTCTCCTCTTCGGGTTAGAAGCGGGGAAGCTTCTTCATTAGATCCACAGCTGCCTCCAACAGATCTGGACGCAACTCCTTCAACCTCTGCTTCGGGTTAGAAGAAAAGCACGCCCACCATCTTCGGAGATCCACAGTCCATCCATTAAGTGCTTCCACCGGAGACTTCTTCCAAGGGATCCGGTCATCTTCTTCATCCGTTCTTCCAACAGCAGCAGCCCACATTCAAACTCCATCACAGCTATTCAAAGCAGCTCGGTTCATTTTGGTTTGATGATCTACTTTGTTGATGTTTGATTATTTGCTTGTGTTCATGTTTTAGTGCTAGTATGAATTCATTATTGGATGAATTGTAATTGTGTTGAATTCTCCCATGTTTTAGTGCACATGCTATTTTGATTCATGCTCGTAAGATGTTCGACAAAATGTTTCTTCCAACAGTAGGTTTACATTTGTGCACTTTATTCCACTTAATGTTTGCTTATCTTGTCTTTTGCAATTGCTATAAGTTTTGTTCTTCGTTTGAATGCAATTAGGATTAGATTTCTTTAATGCTCTAGATTACGTTCTATGTTAATTTCTTTAGATGCTTACTTTGAGTTGTTTTTAATTTCTTTGCAATCATAGTTTAAGATAGACTAGGTTTTCTTACATGCACTGTCTTTCATTTATTAGGTTAGATTTCATTTAATGTTTCACTCTTTCATTCCTTAGTTTAATTCTATTATTAGTGAAATCGTAGCGTAGAGTGACAATGCGCTATGAAGTCACTACTAATGGATAGATAGGATATCTTTTATTGATTAGGATTAGATTTCATACTTGTTTGTTTTTCATATCGTAGTTCAAAATTCAAAACCCAACCCCTCCATTTTCATGTTAAAAATTCAAAGCAATAATTGATCCTAATTTTATCATTTACCACTACATTCTTTGGGGAGACGACCCGAGTCATTTCTATACTACTTTAGTGTAGAGGGGTTCGGTAAATATTAATTGTAATTTGATGTAAGCTTCCGTAGCACGACACTCGAGCTCACATCAGTAGCCTACGAAACAGAATTAGAGAATGAATTGGAAGATGGGTCCAAACCCAAATCAAGCCACGGGTCCACCGTACTCATTCTGAAGGTTCTGATGAGGAAACTAAGTGGATATTGGACAGTGGTTGCTCTAAACACATGACGGGGGATCACACTAAATTCACTCAGTTAACATACAAAAGCTTAGGAACAGTTGTTTGTGGAAATAACAACAAACTCAAGGTAATTGTGGTAGGTAATATTGAACTTAAAACTGATTTTATTGTTAAGAAGATGTTGTTGAAAATCTCAAATACAACCTTCTTAGCATTTGTCAATTGTGTGATTTTGGATATAAGGTTAGGTTTCTATCCTCTGAATGCTTAATTAAGCACTTAGATAACCCTTCTATAAGTCTAAAAGGGTTTAGAAAAGATAATATCTGTGCAATTAACCTAACCACTTCCTTACTTAAGTGTTACTTAACACAAATGGAAGAAACTTGGTTATGGAATAGAAGAATGTCACACACAAACTTTAGAAATCTAAGTAAATTAAATGGACTAGTTAGAGGCTTACCAAAATTACCTAACTTTGACTCAACAATTTCTATTGCCTATCAACAAGGAAAATAAACAAAGTCTACTCACAAATCAACTAATCAACTTGAAATAAATTCAATAATAGAACTATTGCACTTAGACCTATTTGACTCCTATGGGATCAAATCAATAAATGAAAGCCTATATTGCCTAGTAATAATAGATGATTACTCTAGATTTACCTGGATAAAATTCTTAAAAAATAAGGATGAAACATTTCAAATCTTTAGTAATTTTTAGAAATAAATTGAAAATGAAAAAGATAAAAAAAATTAAAAGAATCAGAAGTGACAGCAGAGATGAATTTAGGAATCACAACTTTAATCAATTCTGCCTTGAAAATGGTTATCATCACGAATATTCATGGCATAAAACACCCCAATAAAATGGAATAGTAGAAAGAAAGAATAGAACTCTACTTAAAACCTTTAGAACAATGCTAAATGAGTATGACCTGCCAAAACACTTTTGGGCAGAAGCTGTTAGCACAACCTGTTATGTACAAAATAGGACCACTATAAACAAAACTCATAATAAAGCATCATTTGAACTCTATTATAATAAACAACCTAATATTAAATACTTTAAAGTATTTGGATGCATTGTCTATATTCTAAATACAAGATAACACTTAGGAAAATTTGTTGGAGTGTATACTGAGAGCCTAAGCTTTGTAAACATTCATTATGAATAAAGAATCACATTTGGTCTAATTATCTACATTTGTTTGTAGTTGTTCATTTAATTTATATTGTAGATAACATAGTATGTGGTGTCACATACAGAAGATGATGTTATCAGTACCTTATAAATTATAAACAGTAGCTCACGACCAGAATGGAAAGGAACAAACCATTAGAAAGTCGTAGTGTAATTAGGTATTAGTTTATCTTGACTATATAATTACACTAGTACACTCAGAGTGTATTGAGTAGGACCATTTGAGGTCGTTCCTTTTATACTGACTTTATAAAGGAACAAAGACCTCAGTTATTATGGAAGTGTGTGCTCTTAATCCTAATATAATAACAAGCACATATGTTTGATATTTATTTCTTTAATTTATCAATGGGTGAGATTTAGTTCGATGAATCAATAAACCCGATAAATTGGGAAATGGTATCACTCATAGTGTGTGTTGTTGATTATAGAAGGAAACCGTGTCCTAGTGATACTAGGTTGATAATGTCCTCAAGAGGAGCTCATAAAGATTGTCATGTTAAACCTGCGGTGGACTTAGTCCGACATGATAATAAGGTTGAGTGGTACTACTCTTGGACTTAGATATTAATTAAATGAGTTGTCGGTAACTCACTTAATTAGTGGACATTCGATATCTTAAACAGGAGACTAACACACTCATAATAAGAAGGAGCCCAAAATGTAATTTGGGATTGGTGCGGTAATTCAATGATAGTTCTCTAGTGGAATGAATTATCATTGATAAAATTAAGTTGTGTGTTCGGGCGAACACGGGATGCTTAATTTTATCGGAGACCAAAACCAATTCCTCCTCTCGGTCCCTATCGTAGCCTCTTATTTATAGAGTACTATACCCACATATACCCACCTTTTATACCCACCTAAAGGGGCGGCCAAGCTAGCTTGGGAACCAAGCTAGGGCCTAAGCTTGGGTTTAAGGTGGCCGGCCCTAGCTTGAACCCAAGCTAGTAGGGCCGGCCATAATTAAATAAAAAGAAATTTAATTTTAGATTTTATTATTATGTGGAAGATATATTTTAAAGAGAATTAAAATTAAAATATCTCTCTTGTAAAAGTTTTACAAAAGATTAAAGAAAGAGATTAGATCTCTTTCCTTATTTGTAGATTGGAGAGTTTTTATTTTCTCTTTAAAATTATTCACATGTTAATAAAATTAAAATTATAGATATTTCCTTTTATTAACCATAAAGAGATTTTTAAAGAGAAATTTTATTTTTTAAAATTTCTGGAAACAAATAAGGAAAGTTTTAATTGTTGATTAAAACTTGTCCAATTTGTTTCCTCTTGATGTGGCCGGCCATCATTGTTTAATTGGAGAAATATTATTTTATTTTTCTCAATTAAATCATGTCAAGGAAATTAAGGAAAATTTGTTGTAATTAAATTTCCTAATTTACCTAGGCCAAGGAATATAAAAGAAGGGTGAGGTGCCTTCACAAGACACAACATCTATTATTCCTCTCCTCTTTTCTCCTTGGTGTGGCGGCCATCATCTCCTTCTCTTCCTCTTGTGGTGGCGAACCTCTCTCCTCTCCTTGGAGTTCTTGTGGTGGCGGATACTACTCGGAGAAGAAGAAGAAGAAGGAGAAAGCTAGCATCTCTTGGAGCTTGGTTAGTATTTTGTTTTCCTCCTTGGTGAAGTTTCCCTTTGTGGCGAACCTTGCTTGGAGGAGAAGAAGGTGGTTGGTGGTTTCTCATCTTGGAAGATCGTTGCCCACACAACGTCCGAGGTTAGAAGAGGAATACGGTAGAAGATCAAGAGGTTTTTCTACAAGGTATAACTAGTAATTTCTATTTCCGCATCATGCTAGTTATTTATGGAAATAATACCAAATACAAGAGGCTTACGTTCTAGTATTTCGAATATGGGTTTTCGAAGTTGTGTTCTTTTGTTTCTTTCTTTTCCTTGTGATTTGATTGTTCTCTTTGGTTAACCTAAAGTTATTTTAGGAAATTAAATATTAGCTTTCTATTAAAGGTTTTGTCTAGTCGGTGGTGGTTGCTCCCATATCCAAGAAGGCCATGTGCCTCGCCACGTCAGTACTGGGAACCTTTTATGGAAATTGATATTTAATGGAATTAATAACTTAAGGAGACTTGGGTCGAACGTGTTAAGTTCCGCAGGAGATCCAAGTCAAAACCTAAAAGAACAAATAGATTAAGTTTTGGATCAAACGTGTTAAGTTCCGCAGGCGATCCAAAATTTAATTTAAAAGAACACATGGTAGCTAGGAAAAGGTTCAGACCTTTGTACAAAATTTTTGTACAGTGGAACCTATAGGTTTTCCGAGTAGCAACCAACAATTGGTATCAGAGCTAGGGTTTTGCCTCTGTGTATTTGGTATTAGGTTAATTATGCACATGTCATACATAATTTAGGCAGGTTAATAGTAGGATGTGCTAACTCTATGGATGCAGGATCCAACTATTATGGCTTTTAGTTAATTATGTGTGTGATTGGACCCTTGGACATGTCAAGGGCAATTTATATGTGTGTGCATGATTGTATTAAAATACAGCAGGAGCTGTATTTAGTTTTATTAGGATTTTATTTTGATCTAGATACATGTACATTCCTTTTATGGAATATAGGATCAAAATGTAAAATTCTATTTATGTCGCGGATCGAATCTTGCAAAGCGTGGAACCTTCTAAGGACCAGAGGCGCAGCGGAACTAGGAGCAAGATGGATGCGACAGTTAGACCCGGTGGCGGTGGCCAAATATGGCAGCAGCTTCGGATGACAACACACGGAGGACAATTAAAGATAAAAGCCATAATAGTTGAAAATTAGATTTTCTATTTATTGCTTTTATATTGTGCTGTGTGTGCATGTTAGTTTACAAGTTTAGTAGGCTAGCATAGTTAAAATTCCTCATTTATAAATAACTAAGTGGGAGAGGGATTTTTAAGTAAATCCCATGGTCTCCATTACTGGTTTGTAAGTGATGCAAACAAGCTTGCGCGTTGGCTCTGAGTGCCTTCCTCCATAACGGATGAGCTTGTTTGCGGATCACTAGAACAGACTTCCATTTTTGGATGACTATAGGAAGTTAATTTAGAGCGTGTGATCTTCCCCAACGGAAGGGGCATAATCTTATTAATGGACTTAGTGTCAAGTAATGGTGTACACTTAGACACATCTAATAGTATCCTCCCCAACGGAGTCACTGCTATTATTTGTGTGACCAAATAATACCAACTATTAATTTTATTTGTCAAAAAGTTAGGTTGACAAGATAATAAAATTAATGGGTTAAAACCCTCCTTTTACAAATGTTGAATTTGTATACGTCCACACTAACGTGGCATACAAAATTCACGGTGGTTTAAGGTGTTGGTTAATTTAAAATAGTATTGTTTGAGGAATCAATATTATTCTAAATTTAGAGGTCTGACCAAAAGTTATTTGTGATTCTTAGGATGACTTTCAACCCACTGTCCATCATACTTCAACAAAATAGACTTACTGGACCAAATTACATAGATTGGAAAAGAAACCTGGATATTGTTCTGACTGCTGAAAGCTATAAATTTGTACTGACTGAGCAGTGCCCTGAAGCACCTACTGGTGAATCTACCCAAGAGGAGATTGAATATCATAAGAGATGGGTAAAGGCAGATGAGATGGCGCGGTGTTACATTTTGGCTTCAATGTCAAATGTATTGCAACATCAGCATCAAGATTTACCAACAGCTTATGATATTATGAACAATCTCAAGGAACTCTTTGGTCATCAGGATAGGGCTTCTAGACAAGAAGCTATGAGAAAGATAATGACAGCCACCATGCAAGAGGGTACTCCTGTAAGGGATCATATCCTAAAGATGATGGCTTATCTGAACGAGATACAGATCCTTGGAGGAGAAATTGATGGGGAAACCCAGATCGATATGATCCTCCAAACGCTACCTAGAAGTTTTGAGCAGTTCCGCCTGAACTATAATATGAATAAAAGGATTTATTCATTAGGGGAACTACTGACAGAACTTCAAGCAGCAGAAGGGTTATTTCGTCACAATGCTCAAATTCACTATGCTGAAAATGGTTCTACTTCTAAACCGAAAGGTAAGAAGAAGAAGAAACAAACTGGTTCAGCAAAGAAAGTGAATAAATCTCAGAGTACGGGATTTAAAGAAGCCGAAGGGCAAGTGCTTCATCTGCAAGCAGGCAGGACATTGGAAGGCGGACTGTCCTCGTAAGAACCAAAACAAAGGTATATCTCATACTCTAGTTGTTGAAACATGTTTAGCGGTGTTATCTACCAGCACCTGGTGTGTAGATACGGGAGCCACTGATCATGTCTGCAATTCCTTGCAGGGGTTCCAGGAAACCCGACGACTATCTGAAGGGGAGATTACCGTCTACATGGGCAATGCTACTAAGGTGGCAGCTGTTGCAGTGGGAGACGTCTACTTATCTTTTAGTAGAAATAGAAATTTAGTTTTAAGAAATTGTCTTTATGTACCCAGTTTTAGAAAGAATTTAATTTCAGTTTCTAAACTGTTTATAGATGGATATTCAGTTTCTTTCAGTAACGATGTAGTTATTAAAAGAAATAAAGTGATTATCTGTTCTGGTGCATTAGTTGGCAATTTGTATATTTTAAATCCAATTTCTTCCACAAAGCAAAACATGGAAATTTATAATTCATCTTCTAATTCTAATAAGAGAAAAGAACCTTCAGAAATGAACCAAGCATATCTTTGGCATCTAAGGCTTGGTCATATTAACTTAAGTAGGATTCAGAGGCTTATAGCCGATGGACTTTTAAGTTCATTAGAGTTGGAAAATTTTCCAACTTGTGAATCTTGCTTAGAAGGTAAAATGACCAAGAGGCCGTTCAAGGCCAAGGGGTATAGAGCCAAAGAAGTGTTAGAGTTGGTTCACTCTGATTTGTGTGGTCCTATGTCGGTCCGGGCAAGAGGAGGTTTTGACTACTTGGTCTCTTTCATAGACGATTATTCAAGATATAGATACATTTACCTAATGCGCCGCAAGTCCGAGTGCTTTGATAAGTTCAAAGAATACAAGGTGATGTGGAGAAGCGACTAGGTAAAAGTATCAAGACACTACTGATCGGATCGTGGTGGCGAATACCTCTTAGGAGAGTTTAGGAATTACTTATCGAGGTCGGGATTCAATCCCAATTGTCCGCACCTGGTAGAATGGTGTAGCAGAGCGAAGGAATAGGACTCTTATGGAGATGGTTAGATCAATGATGAGTTATTGAATTACCAAATTCGTTTGGGGATATGCTCTGGAAAAGCAGTGTATCGTTCCGAACTTAGTACCTTCTAAATCAGTTTCTTCTACTCCCATAGAATTGTGGAATGGCGAAAACCCAGTCTAAGACATATTCGGATATGGGGTAGTCCAGCACATGTGCTGAAACCAGATCTTGATAAGTTAGAATCTCGTACAGAAGTTCGCGTGTTTGTAGGATATCCCAAAGGAACGAAAGGTGGTTTATTTTATAGTCCTAAAGACCGAAGGTCATTGTTAGCACCAATGCCCGGTTTTAGAAGAAGACTATATAATGGATCACAAGCCCAGATAGTAAAGTTGTTTTAGAAGAACTTAGAGAGGACATGTCTACTTCATACAAGACAAGATGAAGTACCACAAGAGACGCAACACGTGTCACATGATACACAACCACAGACGGTGCCTCGTCGTAGTGGGAGGGTTGTGTGGACTGAAAGATTCATGTTTTTGGGAGAGTCTTGGACTTGATCCGGGTAAACATGAACCTGATCCCGATCATATAATGAAGCACTCCAAGATATAGATCGACATCTTGGCAAAAGGCAATGAATTCGAAATAGAGTCCATGTACTCTAATAAGGTCTGGAGCTTGTAGAACCACCGATGGTGTAAAAGCCGTTGGATGCAAGTGGATTTACAAAAGGAAAAGAGGGACAGACGGGAAGGTAGAAACCTTCAAAGCTAGGCTTGTTGCGAAAGGGTACACTCAGAAAGAGGGAATTGATTATGAGGAAACCTTTTCACCGGTAGCCATGCTTAAGTCTATCCGGATACTCTTATCCATTGCTGCTCATATGGATTATGAGATTTGGCAAATGGATGTCAAGACAGCTTTCCTTAATGGAAGTCTTGAAGAGAACATTCATATGAAGCAACCAGAAGGGTTCATTGAAAAAGGCAAAGAGCATCTAGTATGCAAGCTCAATCGGTCCATTTATGGACTGAAGCAAGCTTCAAGGTCTTGGAACATCCGGTTTAATGAAGTAATCCAGTCATATGGATTTATTCAAAGTCCGGATGAGTCTTGTGTATATAAGAAGTGTAACGGAAACGTGGTGGTATTTCTTGTACTATACGTAGATGATATTTTGTTAATTGGCAACAATGTCAAGGTATTATCAGACGTAAGGGTATGGTTGTCCAAACAATTTGATATGAAGGACTTAGGAGAATGTGCCCACATTCTTGGGATCAAAGTTATAAGGGATCGCAAGAAAAGAATGTTGTGTCTATCCCAAGCTTCATATATAGATACAATCCTTGCTCGTTTTAGCATGCAAGACTCCAAGAAAGGTTTCTTACCTTTTAGACATGGAGTAGCTCTATCTAAAGAGATGTCTCCAAAGACATCAAAAGAGATAGAGGACATGAAAGCAGTTCCTTATGCTTCGGCTGTAGGAAGCCTAATGTATGCAATGCTATATACGAGACCTGATATCTGTTTTGCCGTAGGCATGGTCAGCAGATATCAGAGTAACCCTGGACAAGGACATTGGACTGCGGTAAAGCATATATTAAAGTACCTGAGAAGGACTAGGGATTATATGCTAGTTTACCAAGCAGATGATTTGCTCCCTGTTACACGGATTCTGATTTCCAATCGATAGGGATATAGTAAGTCTACATCGGCTATGTGTTTACTTTAGGAGGTGGAGCCATTTCATGGAGGAGTGTTAAGCGAAATGCGTTTCAGACTCAACCATGGAAGCTGAGTATGTAGCAGCCTCTGAGGCAGCTAAAGAAGCAGTATGGCTCAGGAACTTTCTAATGGACTTAGATGTGATTCCTGGTTTGCCCAAAATCATCACAATTTATTGTGATAACAGCGGTGCAGTTGCAAACTCGAAGGAACCACGAGCCCATAAGGCAAGTAAACATATAGAGCGCAAGTACCACTTGATAAGAGATATCGTGAAGCGAGGAGAAGTTGTCATCGCCAAGATTGCATCAGCGGATAACCTGGCAGATCCTTTCACTAAGGCCCTTCCGGCGAAAGCTTTCGATCGGCATGTGGAGGGAATGGGAATCAGATGTATGGTAGAAGATATGGCAGCTTAGTCATTAGTATAAGTGGGAGATTGTTGGAGTGTATACTGAGAGCCTAAGCTTTGTAAACATTCATTATGAATAAAGAATCACATTTGGTCTAATTATCTACATTTGTTTGTAGTTGTTCATTTAATTTATATTGTAGATAACATAGTATGTGGTGTCACATACAGAAGATGATGTTATCAGTACCTTATAAATTATAAACAGTAGCTCACGACCAGAATGGAAAGGAACAAACCATTAGAAAGTCGTAGTGTAATTAGGTATTAGTTTATCTTGACTATATAATTACACTAGTACACTCAGAGTGTATTGAGTAGGACCATTTGAGGTCGTTCCTTTTATACTGACTTTATAAAGGAACAAAGACCTCAGTTATTATGGAAGTGTGTGCTCTTAATCCTAATATAATAACAAGCACATATGTTTGATATTTATTTCTTTAATTTATCAATGGGTGAGATTTAGTTCGATGAATCAATAAACCCGATAAATTGGGAAATGGTATCACTCATAGTGTGTGTTGTTGATTATAGAAGGAAACTGTGTCCTAGTGATACTAGGTTGATAATGTCCTCAAGAGGAGCTCATAAAGATTGTCATGTTAAACCCTGCAGGTGGACTTAGTCCGACATGATAATAAGGTTGAGTGGTACTACTCTTGGACTTAGATATTAATTAAATGAGTTGTCGTAACTCACTTAATTAGTGGACATTCGATATCTTAAACACAGGAGACTAACACACTCATAATAAGAAGGAGCCCAAAATGTAATTTGGGATTGGTGCGGTAATTCAATGATAGTTCTCTAGTGGAATGAATTATCATTGATAAAATTAAGTTGTGTGTTCGGGCGAACACGGGATGCTTAATTTTATCGGAGACCAAAACCAATTCCTCCTCTCGGTCCCTATCGTAGCCTCTTATTTATAGAGTACTATACCCACATATACCCACCTTTTATACCCACCTAAAGGGGCCGGCCAAGCTAGCTTGGGAACCAAGCTAGGGCCGGCCTAAGCTTTAAGGTGGTCGGCCCTAGCTGAACCCAAGCTAGTAGGGCCGGCCATAATTAAATAAAAAGAAATTTAATTTTAGATTTTATTATTATGTGGAAGATATATTTTAAAGAGAATTAAAATTAAAATATCTCTCTTGTAAAAGTTTTACAAAGATTAAAGAAAGAGATTAGATCTCTTTCCTTATTTGTAGATTGGAGAGTTTTATTTTCTCTTTAAAATTATTCACATGTTAATAAAATTAAAATTATAGATATTTCCTTTTATTAACCATGAAGAGATTTTTAAAGAGAAATTTTATTTTTTAAAATTTCTGGAAACAAATAAGGAAAGTTTTAATTGTTGATTAAAACTTGTCCAATTTGTTTCCTCTTGATGTGGCCGGCCATCATTGTTTAATTGGGAAAATATTATTTTATTTTTCTCAATTAAATCATGTCAAGGAAATTAAGGAAAATTTGTTGTAATTAAATTTCCTAATTTACCTAGGCCAAGGAATATAAAAGAAGGGGTGAGGGTGCCTTCACAAGATACAACATCTATTATTCCTCTCCTCTTTTGCTCCTTGGTGTGGCCGGCCATCATCTCCTTCTCTTCCTCTTGTGGTGGCCGAACCTCTCCCTCTCCCTTGGAGTTCTTGTGGTGGCCGGATACTACTCGGAGAAGAAGAAGAAGAAGGAGAGAAAGACTAGCATCTCTTGGAGCTTGGTTAGTATTTTGTTTTTCCTCCTTGGTGAAGTTTCCCTTTGTGGCCGAACCTTGCTTGGAGGAGAAGAAGGTGGTTGGTGGTTTCTCATCTTGGAAGATCGTTGCCCACACAACGTCCGAGGTTAGAAGAGGAATACGGTAGAAGATCAAGAGGTTTTTCTACAAGGTATAACTAGTAATTTCTATTTCCGCATCATGCTAGTTATTTATGGAAATAATACCAAATACAAGAGGCTTACGTTCTAGTATTTGAATATAGGTTTTTGAAGTTGTGTTCTTTTGTTTCTTTCTTTTCCTTGTGATTTGATTGTTCTCTTTGGTTAACCTAAAGTTATTTTAGGAAATTAAATATTAGCTTTCTATTAAAGGTTTTGTCTAGTCGGTGGTGGTTGCTCCCATATCCAAGAAGGCCATGTGCCTCGCCACGTCAGTACTGGGAACCTTTTATGGAAATTGATATTTAATGGAATTAATAACTTAAGGAGACTTGGGTCGAACGTGTTAAGTTCCGCAGGAGATCCAAGTCAAAACCTAAAAGAACAAATAGATTAAGTTTTGGATCAAACGTGTTAAGTTCCGCAGGAGATCCAAAATTTAATTTAAAAGAACACATGGTAGCTAGGAAAAGGTTCAGACCTTTGTACAAAATTTTTGTACAATGGAACCTATAGGCTTTCCGAGTAGCAACCAACAAAATTTACCTTAAACATAGAAAATGGAATCTTTGTAGGCTACTCACTAAACAGTAGAGGTTATAGAGTATATAACAAAGTTATACTAAGAATTGAAGAAACCTCAAATGTAAAATTTGAAGAGTCCAACCAAAACCTAGAACAAACTCATAATCAAACAATCGAATTTGTTCAAGGTAACACTAGTCAAGGGGGAGCAAGTGAAAACCTAAGTCACGAAGAAGAAGAACAAATTCAACTAAATGAACCTACTAGATCTATAAGAGTAAATCCAAACCATCCAATTGACCAAATAATTGGTGACCTAGACCTAAGAGTTCAGACTAGGTCATTCTCTAGAAATTGAAGTCAAATATCCTTGATCTCAAAACTTGAACCCAAAACGATAGAAGAATCCTTACTTGACCCAGACTATATCATAGCCTTGCAGGAAGAACTAGCCCAATTTGAAAGAAACGAAGTCTAGGACTTAGTACGACCACCTAACAATAAAAAGGTAATAGAAACAAAATGGGTATTCAGAAATAAACTAAGTGAAAATGGAAAAATTATTAGAAATAAGGTTAGACTAGTGGCTAAAGGGTTTAGTCAAGTCGAGCGACTTAACTATGATGAAACCTATGCCCTAGTAGCTAGACTTGAATCTATTAGAATGCTACATAGTTAAATCCACCTTCTTAAATGGGCTAATAAAAGAAGAAGTTTATGTAGGTCAACTAACTGGATTTGAGAGTCTAGATCATCCTAACTATGTCTTTAAACTCAAAAAAAGGCTTGTATGGTCTTAACCAAGTACCTAGAGTCTGGTATGAATGGTTGACCTCCTACCTAATTTCCAAAGGATTCAGTCAAGGACAAATTGACCCAACCTTATTTGTAAAGTCAATCAAACAAGGCATCTTCATAGCCTAAGTATATGTAGACGATATAATCTTTGGCTCAATCAACTCAGAACATTTAGAAGAATTTATAACCTTAATGGAACAAGAATTTGAAATGAGCTTAGTAAGAAAACTAACTTATTTTTTAGGGTTACAAATTAAACAAACGAATGAAGAAAATTATGTTTATCAACAAAAATATGCTAAGGAGTTACTAAGAAAAATTGGAATGGAAAACACCAAGGAAATAAAAATACCAATGGCAACTAACATAATCTTAGATAATGGCCCAAATGGAAAACTAGTTGACTTTAAATACTATAGGAGTGTCATAGGTAGCTACTATGCTTAACTACAAGTCGACCTGGTCGGACTGTATAAGGGTCACACGAGGACCTTCAAATAATTCGGCATAAATCATATTGAGAGTCAAGGCTTTGGATAATGGATCCGGATAGTTAGGAAAATGGTAAAATTGGCTACCTAATGGTCTTGTCCGCAATAATTATATAAAAGAGTCAAGATTAACAGATATGTCTATGCCTACTGCCCTTGTTTTGAAGTTAAATTCATCAATTTTAAATATATTGTGATAAAAATGAGAGCAAAGTTCACGGTTGGCATAAAATTAACAGTTAACTAAAGATTATAACTGTGAATGATTGATAATTATCAATTACTTCAGGGCAGTAGAGTGTATACAATGAGATGTATAAAAACCTAATGACAACAGGACTAAAGTTTTTTAGAGTAAATGATCAACGCAATTCATTGGTTGAAAATCTAAGATCTTCACTAGCATTAGAGGAACTGGCCTGCATTTGGGTAGTCTCATGAACTTTTTGCCTATAAAATTAGATAAACTTTTGTAAACAAATTTCATAATTGATAAAGAAAATTGTGATTTCATTACTATGGCATTATGATGCTTTGGAGGAGTTGGAGATTTCGGAAGCATCGAAGGATTTGGGCACATTGGATCCCGAGGCTAGAAAGGAGAAGAAGCAAATCAAATGTGGATTACTTCTGATCCCAACCTCGGTTCTATGTTAAAGACATTGATCTTTCGATGAATTAGTAGGATACGTCGACTAATCCATTGAAATCTATAATTTTGTTTAACTTTTTTTAGTGATCCGTCGACTACAAAGGGTGTTTAGTCGACGAAAAACTTGAACAGTCATGTCAATGTGGAATTTAAACTTAAACATTTAATTTTTAATCAAACAAAAAACCCTTTAGGTTAATGTTGATGCAATTGATCGACATCTGAAACCTGGGATAGACCCTATGTATCTCACATCAAGCTATATTAAGTAATACATAATCAACGTAACTCCTAGGTTCTTGTGAGATGACAAACCTTCTAGATCTATAAGATTATGAATGCTAGGGTTCTATCCAATCTAATTCTAGTCAATTTGGATTAACTTTTAAAAATATAGTTTTGAAAAATATCAAGTTTGAAAACAAATTCTATTCTATAGGACACATACCTAACTTTCGTCGTAATTGACTAAACTCGGATTCAAGTAATAGTTTTATGAAAATGTCTATCAAATGAAATTTAGACTCAACATAGTTGAGTTCAATTTCTCATTTAGCGACATGATCTCTAATAAAATGATATTTAATTTCTATGTGTTTGGTTTTTGAATAATGTACTTGATTTTTAGTTAGATTGATTGTACTTATATTGTTGATAAAGATTGTATATATTTTTTATATTCCAAGTTGAAGTCTTTTAATATGTGTATCATCCATAGGAGTTGTGCAACACATTCACCCATAGTTGTGTACTTTACCTCAGTAGTAAATAAAGTAACACAATGTTATTTTCTACTAAACCAGCTGATATGTGATGATCCTAATAGTTGACAACCACCGCTTATGCTTTTTCTATCTAACTTGCAGCTGCATAATCTGAGTAAGAAAATCCTAATAGATTAAAATTGATTATTCTAGAGAACCACATGCCTATATTTATTGTGCTTTTCATGTACCTAAAGATTCTCTTGACACTTGTCAAATGAGATTCTTTTGTATAAATTTGGTATCTTGCACACATACAAACTACAAATATAATATCTAGATGGCTTGCAGTTAAATATAGTAGATTACCTTTGCACTTTTATAATATTTTAAGCCAAGTAATTTTTTATTTGGGTCACTATATAAGTTAGTGTTAGTTGTTATTGGTGTTTATTTTTTTAGTGTTTTCCATTCTAAATTTTTTTAGTAGTTCTTTTGTATATTTTTATTAATATACATAATTCTCATCTTTAGTTTGTTTTATTTGTAATCCTAGGAAAAAAGGTTAATTTTTCTACTAGACTCATTTCAAATTCTTTTTTCCATTAAAGTTATAAATTCTTTTAAAAATCTTGAATTGGTGGAGCCAAATACTATGCCATCAACATATACTTGGACTATGAAGATTTCTATTTCAAGGGTCTTTACAAAAAGGGAGTTGGGACCTTGATGGCCGGCTGTTGGGGAGGATGAATAGTCGATCACCTACTTTGATTGCTTCCTACACTTGTTAACACAGTGGAAATACAAATAAGTAAATAAAAAGCTAACCTAAAAATAATAAAAACAAGAAGAACAAACCAAAATACACATTGCATTTAATGTGGTTCGGAGATGATGCTCCTACTCCATGGTTGTCTGTAAGGTACACGATCCCTATCCGTGGGTGGATGATTCCTCAACAAATTCCGGCTAGCTCAATCCTCCTTATTGGTGGATAAACCTCACCATAACTAGATCAAGATCTCTTGGATGACCTCGGATCTTTTGAGACTCTATTAGGGATTAACCACCTCTAATTTCGTCAACCAAGCTAGTCATCCCATGCTCCATTATATAAAGCTTGGGGAAAATAGCTAAGCTGTTTCTACTGTTACCAGTCGACTGGTCACACTGCCAATCAATTGGTCCTCTGTGGAATTCGACCATTACAACACATGTAAAATACCGAAAATATACGAATATTAATAAAGGAATTTTTCAGAATTTTTGGAAATTTTTCGGGAATTTTTCAGAGCTCGTATGGACGAGTTAACGGGGACAAGAACGGGGCCGGAAAAAAAGCCTGTTTTGGCGACCCATTTAAGCGAGGAATTGTTTCTTTTATAAATTCCTTATTCCTTTTCTTTTTCATTTATTTTTTTCCCCCCTGTTTAAACTTCCTTCTCTCCCGAGCCTCACTCGGCGCCGACACCATCTTCTCCTCCGAGCCCTAACCGCCGGCCACGGCGGTTTCCTTCTTCCCCGAGTGCACAAAGCCGTGACGACACTTCTTCTTCATCTTCTCCTTCTTCCTCCCGAGCCGCACACCGACGCCACTGCCGTTCCTACTCAGCCCTAGCGCCGGTTCTTCCTTTCCTCTGTTGTCGCCTCTCGCCGTGGAGGACTCAAATCGTCGCCCCTTTCGTCAGCAAGCTTTGGCCGGAAAAGGGAGTACCGAGCTCTCTCCTGATCTGCCATAGTTCTACCCCACCGCAGCCACCTAGCCTCCTTGTGCTGCCTCCCCTTTTTCTGGTGCCCAATCCCTCTTCCAGCGGTGCCCTAGCCCTGATCCGCCGGCCACTTCTGAGCGAGAATCTTGATTTCCTCTTCCTCATGATCTTCTTCACAGTTTGATCGTACTGATGCCGCCGGATCGTGCTCCCATCACCAGATCTAGACGTTGGCCGTGTGGTTGACGCCATTGTTGTTGTCTCCAACCGATCACTATTGGCAACAGCAAGACATTTCCAGAGAGGAAGAGGGGCCGAGTTAGGTAAGGCAAATTTGGGTATTTGGATTTTTGATTAGAATGTGTGTGCTGAATTTGTGGGGTTGATCACTGTGGTACTGTTATTATTTTGTCCAGCAGTTGTTTACCTTGAATTGCAGTAGCTGGCAGTCCTATTCTGGCAGCAACAAACCTTGTGTGGATCAACAATCAAGGCTGAGGAATAAGGTAAGGAGTTAAGCATTTTAATCATGCTATGGATCATGGGTTGATTCAATTACGTTAGATAGTTGTTTATGTGTAGATGGATTTAGGTTTATGTGTTGATTAGAGTTTTCGCTCTAATTTAGGGTTGGAGAGTTTGTTTAATTAATTATAAGAATTTAGTTAAGTAAAAGTATGTCTATTGGTATTACAGGACTTTGACACGAGACGAGCATCTCGACGTCGTAATTTGGACCATATTAGACTATCTTATTGGAGGCGGGTACTTTGACTTATGTCTTTGATATGCATAATAATATGTTTAACATATAGCAGTGATTGTATAATCATTCTGTTTCGGTTGGTCACTATATGATAGTTACATGATTGCTTGTTTATTTATTCTGCACTGCATATTATTTACCTGATCATATATGCTTTAGGTAGTGACCCAACCACATGCTATGTTATCTTCTGGATCTAGGGTTTATTTGATGCCCTATCTGATTTGTGTACCTTCTATCTGATACATTTTCCAGTGGTACACACTTTGTATTATTTATATGGTCATTACTATGTTATTCATGAGATTGCCATGCTTAGTGTCATGCATCATGATTGCATGCTGTGCGATTGTCGGCTCCACTATGGTTGAGCCCATCGCCAGTTACATGTACTGCACACACTACCACCACCCATGGGTTAGTGGTATATCATACAGGTGTGTGGCGGTTCTGCTGTTTGGCTCCGTTGGTCAGAGGACTCAGCGTGGTAGCCGGCAGTCAGTTCCGCTCTGTTTGGCTCCGCTGGCATTTAGTGTAGCAGCGTGGTAGCCGGCAGATGGTGGACTCTGTTTGGCTCCGTTGGTCAGATGACTCAGCGTGGTAGCCGGCAGAGATATCCTCCCTGTCATTTTATACCGGGAGATGAGAGCACTGAGCTCCCCCATTTATGATTTGGGGTCAGAGGACAGGAGTACTCCGACAACATCCCGTCCACTCGGTCGCTCATCAGGAGCAGTGATGTCAGAGTGCACGGACACCATATGCATTTATTGCATTTATTGTTTATGATTGTTGCATTTACTTGCTGCATTTATATGGATGCATATGATTGACATGCATACAGGATTATGACTTCCCCGGTCTGACGACCCTGTTACCTTTGTACTTTGATCCCGGTTAGTACAGTTATCTCCTGATTTCGTTTCAGTTGCATTTATCCTTCTCGTATTCAGGAGATTGTACGCATGATTAGTGTTGTCTGTTATTTGTTTTATTATGCATATCAGTTGTACCTGCTGAGTGTTGGACTCACCCCGCCTCCATTGTTGATATATTTTCAGGTTGAGGCTGTCCGGAGCAGTTCCAGTCGCTGGTCCCCACAGCACGTAGTGCTAGTCCATCTGCTGTTTTTTTTTGAGTTGTTATTTTATTTTAGCTTTTCTCTATCAGACTTTGTTTTAGTTTTGTTTTAGATTTTACATATGGATATTGTATGGAATCCTTCCGTTTGATGGACTTTTGGTATGATTTGGATTTTTATTCTACTACATGCCTGCCTAGACGGCAGAAGAGGTGAGTTCGTCGGATTTGAGTTTTACGAGTGTAGTTGAGTAGGGTGGATTTCGAGTCAGAGCACTATTGTTTGTGATTACTATTATTAACTGCGTGGTTGTGACAGCCAGAGGCTGAATATCTATATAAACTGCGTGGTGATTGTTTTTATTTGTGTTATTATTCCAGCCGCATGTGGCTGAGGTATATAGTGCTTGTAGAAAAGTTTCAGATTGTCCGCCGTACAGGGGAGATGCTGCCGAAATTTCTTCGGACAGAGACTCCTCCGGGGCGTGACAACACAAACGGCTAGATACCAATCAATTGGTGCTAGTACCAATCGATTGATCCACTTTGATTGAGATAATAGAAATATTATGTTCTCTCCCTAGTCGACTGGTATATACACCAGTCGATTGGTAAACTCTAAACCTAGGGTTTACCTCGAGTACATTCTCTCAGCACTTGTCCTCACCCGCACAACCTCAATCTTGCCTTCTAGCATCCTCCATCAGCCTTGCGTCCCTTAGATGGTTCCCCATCCTTCACGCTTCTCTTGATGTATCTGCTCATATTAAATCATAATATATCCCTAGCATTAGTTTATATGGCATCTATACATCAAAAATAAATTTTCATGTAATATGAATATATTTTCATATTTTTATGCATGATACTTATCCCAATTGTGCCAATTCCTTAGATTTGAGACTTAAGTCTGTCTCCAAACCCTTTGACATATTCCATAACTCATCTAGAATCCCAAGCATGATCCACTTGAGATCCATTGATCATGGGCCCAACTTGACTCCTTGAGCTTCCCCTAGAGCTCTTAACCTTAGCCACCTCCCTAGGTGACTCATCCACTATGGCTAGGTCATATCAGTGTACCTCAGGTGACTCTTGGCCTACAAACCTAACCTTTTTAACCTTAGATACCTTGTCCTTAGTTAATTTTTTTATTATCCTTAAATGTCTTTCCCTTACCATTTCTTAACATCTCCTTGTTATAATCATATGTCACCCTAGCATATAACTTTTCTTTAGCCTTGGAGGATTCTCCCTTACCATTTGTACTTGCAATCATTGCATGTGACATTCTTTTAGCCTTAGGGGACTCTACTATGGCATACTCGCCAAAATACTTCATGGGTAACTTCCCCTTACCGTTGTTTGATGAAGACCGATATCCCAAACAGGATCTATCACCATTAGGGTCTTTGACTATCCAACATCCTATCAAGTCCTTTAGATCCATTAATCTACCAATGACTTTTTCTACCTTATCAAGGTTCTCCGTCAAACCTTGATTTTCAATTCTAGGTTTCTAACCCTAGAATTCACTTGTTCCCCATGGACATTCCTAGACCTACCCACCTCCTTAGGTATATGTCTCCCCTGCTTGAGATTAATACTTTGGTTTTTAACTACTTTCTTTTCCTTAGGTAAAGTAGATTATTTTTGGTTCGGTCTAACCTTAACATTCGATTTCCTAGGGTTATTAATGTAATGTCGTTGGCAGCTGACTAAAGGGAGGTAAATAACCCTAACAAATAAAAAGAACCTTTCTCAAATTTATGACTTAATTAATCTAACACTTGCATAAATAAAATAAATGACTGAAAGAAAAGAGACACGAAAGGATTACTTGGTTATAACCAGGGGGATTGTTAATTCAAGAAAGTTGGAGCTCAGTAAACAATCTCCTTCTGATGAAGAAGCCTCTTATAGCAATTGAAGTACTCAATTACAGAACAAAACAAAACTAGAATGAATCACAAGTGTTATTCTGAACCTCTTGGACATGGATTGTATTTATAGCCCTGGTCGAACGCCTGGAAGGGTTCCAGGTGCTTGGAATGGGATAGAATTCTATCTCTAATGCAACGGTTAAACACCACGTTGATTTGGGTAAAGTTTGGATTTCGGGCATCTGGAAGGGTTCCGGGCACCTAGATGGTTCGAGCGCCCCGACTAGGTCCAGGCACCCCGACCAAGAAAGTCAACATAGTTGACTTTTTTGTCTGGATCTTCTACTCTAGTTTCGCTCGCCTCAGTCTGAGTCTTCCGCTCCGGTTTCGCTTGCTTGGGTGATTTGACCGTCCGAAATAGGGCTCACCCGAACCCAACTTTCGGCCTTCTCGAGCAACCTTCCACTCTGACTTCTCGTCCCTAGGAAACGCTACGCACCTCCTTCTCGTCGGCCTGCGTACTCTTTCGCAACATCTCATCCCTCAGATTCACCTAGTCCGTCGGCTTTCTCTCATGTTGTCCTTCTCGCTAGCTGCATCTTTTGCTCGACTTCATGTGCTCCTAAGTTCTTGCACACTTTGACACAAGGTTAAACCCAACATGACCTAACCTAACTTATTTGATCACATCAAAACTACTTTGGGGTTCCAACAATCTTCCCATTTCTGATGTGAGCAACCCAAGTTAAGTTAGGGTAAACCAACATAAGGTAAAAGTAATAAATTTGCTATTAATTTTAAGCTACCTCCCCCTAGACTTAATTTTTCCTTCTCCTCCTTTGATCACATAAAAATTGGGGTACCTCAAAAGTCTAAGGGAAAAAAATTTGAGTTGATAAAGTTTTTAAAAAACTTTGAGATAGATAATTTTTTAAAAACTTTAAGTTTTATAAAAAAAAATCTAAGTTAAAATAATGCAAGAAAGAATGTTTAAGTAATTTTCATAATTATTTAAAGCATTATTAATCACAAGTAAAAAATACTTTATCGATTAGTCAATTAAACATTTTATTTTATTAATTAGCTTCCAGGTTGTGGCGAGACACTAAACCTTCTTGGTTATTGGAGCAACAACCACTTTCTAGACAAAGCCTCTTAAGGAAATTAACCATTTAATCTACTCTCTGAAAGTCCTAAATTTAAATATCTAATTCAAATATAATTTTGGAACCCAATATAAGTTCCTTCCAACTGGATTAATTAGAAATTTCTTAGATACATATTTTCTTGATAGTTTTTTTATTTTTCCTGAAATCTAAGGTGTCAATTTAAATCATTATATCTTTTAATATGTGTACATGTATGATTTTTCAGCTCTTCTATTTCTATTTTCAATTTTTCATTTTCCAATTTCACTTTTTCAAAATCTTTTAATCGACAAGAAATAGCTAATGTTAATTTTAACTACTTATTTTCTACTTCTAATTTATGAGATGTTTTAGTTAGAAACTTTATAAATTTAAATAGTTTATCAAGTGGTAAGGATCGTACCTGACTTACCTTGTCGATTTCATCATATGAGACTCCCCATGTAGAGCTGCTCTCTTCTGATGTTGCTTTCCCTTTATCAATGCTCTTGATGCTCATTGCAAAAGAGCTTGCTTCGTCCTCTTTGTCTTTATGACTTGCCATTAGTGTGATTTCGACGTAGGCCTTGATTTCTGATTCTGATGAGGTTTCATCCCACGTTACTTTTAGGTTATTGTGCCTTTTCTGGGTTAGTCTCCTGTCTGTGCTTGTGTCCTTATGTTTGTCCTTGCTTTTCAGTTTTGGGTAGTTATCTTTTACGTGTCCTTCTTCATTGTAGTGGTAGCGTTTTACCTTTCTTTTTCGTCCCTTATCCTACACTTGATTAAACTTATTGGATTTAAATAATTTTTTAAATCTCCTTACCATTAAAGTCATTTCGTCATCGTCAAGCGATGTCCCAGAATATGGCTCATCCACTTTTGCTTTTAAAGCAACATTTTGCCTTGATTCTTTCTTTAGACCTGCATATCTTGACTTATGAATTTCAAAAGTTGAAAAACATTCTTCTAAGGTGCTCACCTCTAAATCCTTAGAGATGAAATACACATCTACTAAGGTTGACCATTCTGAAGTCCTAGGAAATGCGTTAAGCATGTACCTTAGTGAATCTCAGTTGGATACCTTTTCTCCAAGATTCATGAGTCCGGTGATTAGCTCCTTGATTCTTGAGTGGAGGTGTGCGACGGTTTCACCTTCTTCTAACTGAAGGTTGTTGATCTGATTGCGGAGCAAGTCCCGTCTTGCTAGTTTTACCTCCGAGGTCCCTTCATGTAGTTCTAGAAATTTCTCCCAAAGCTCCTTGGTTGACTCATAGGCTCCAATACGGTTGACTTCTTGAGATGGTAAAACACTAAGTAGATGAAATTCTACTTTGACATTTTCCACGAAGTCGGATTGCTCCTTCTTCGTCCACTGAAATTCTTCTATGCCTTTCGGGG
The DNA here is from genome assembly GCF_018446385.1 of Zingiber officinale. NCBI lineage: Eukaryota > Viridiplantae > Streptophyta > Magnoliopsida > Zingiberales > Zingiberaceae > Zingiber > Zingiber officinale. The sequence goes on along the minus strand of NC_055999.1, from coordinate 29,715,935 downwards.
CTACGAAACCATATTTCATAATTATTAATAATTCAAAATCTGTTTTAAAAAATACCTCCATCTTCTTTTTCTAGTTCGTGAATTCCCCCTCGAACTTTGGTGGATGGATGCTTGATCTGGCCATCTCGTATGCTTCGTTCGACAGTTAGTCCTCCTGAATGTTGGTGCAATATCCCTTAGGTCAAGGTTGACTGGTTTGACCAAGCTTGAGTCTTGGTCATAGTTTCGATGTTTGACAATACATGTAGACACATGGACAATGCAGGTGCAGTTGTTCATATGGGGAGATTCTGATCAGGGACTGATCAGTGTGAATGAAGAAGAGTCAAGTAGGTATACCTGACTGGAAGGAAACCCTGGTGAGTAAAGTCAGGTGAAAGTCCTAGTGAGTGAAGCTAGGCAGATGGAAATCCTGGTGAGTGAAGCCAGGTGAAAGTCCTAGTGAGTGAAGCTAGGCAGATGGAAGTCCTAGTGAGTGAAGCTAGGCAGATGGAAATCCTAGTGAGTGAAGCCAGATTGAAAACCCTAGTGAGTGAAGCTAGGTGAAAGTCCAAGTAGGTCAAGAGAGTGACCGGATACTTGGCATGAAAGAAAAATCCAAGTGGGTCAAAGGGATTGACCGGACACTTGGTGAGGGAGTCCTAGCAGGTCAAGGGAGTGACTAGATGCTAGGCATGACGTACCAACAGGTTAAGGTTGACCGGATGTTGGTTTGGGAGGTTTGGGACTTGGTTTTGGGCAAAAACCAACTGCTGGATCAATCAGTGGATCGATCTAGGCTCTGGATCGATCAGTGGATCGATCCAGACCTTTCCCAGCGAACAGAAAGCCTCTGGATCGATCCAGAGGTCTCAATCGATCAGTGGATCGATTGGGACGCTGCTGCTTCGCGCGATAAGCGCTGGATCGATCCAGGCGTTTTTCCAGAGCACAGAGGCGCTCTGGATCGATCCGTGGATCGATCCAAAGCCTCCCCGATCGATTGGGAATAATCGAATCGATTGGGATCCGACCGTTGAGTCGTATTTGAGCCGCAAGCGAGCGTTATCTTCGGCACTTCTTCACCAATTCATTTCAGATCTTCACCAGCTCCTCCACAGCTCTTCTCAAGCTCGAGATCGCCAGTTCTTGAAGGTTCTTGGAGGCTCTTCCAAGTCAAGAGGAGGATCAAAGCAAGAAGAAGAAACTAGGGTTAGGGTTTGTGCACTCATTGTAAGCTTGTAAGCTTGTATTTCTTTACTACCCTTTCTTCTTCTTGTATTGAGTCTTGTAGGGCTTCTCCGCCCTTGGTAGCTACCATAAAGGAGAGTTTCATTAGTGGAGGGTGCGTGCGTTGTGTGGATCCTTGGATTAGTCACCTCCCTTGGAGGTGGATACCAAGTAAAATCCAAGTGTTAGCGTGTTTGTATTTGTTTCTTTGTATTTCCGCTGCGCATCTTCGAAGAAACAAGCAACGACGAGCATCTAGCACGCGACGAGCTATTCCCCCCCCCCCCCCCTCCTCTAGCTACTTTTGGTCCCAACACTGAAGTGAACCCGCTCTGATACCACTTGTTGAATCATTGGCGGCCGACTAGAGGGAGGTGAATAACCCTATTAAATAAAAAGAACCTTTCTCAAATTTATAGCTTAATTAATCTAACACTTGCATAAATAAAATAAATGGCTGAAAGAAAAGAGGCATGAAAGGGTTACTTGGTTACAACCGGGGAGGTTTTAAACATTTGTAAGAGGACGTTTTACCCATTAATTTTATTCTTGTCATCCTAACTTTATGATAAATAAAATTAATAGTTGGTATTCCTTTGGTCACACAAATAATAGCAGTGACTCCGATGGGGAGGATACTATTAAATGCGCCTAAGTGTATACCATTACTTGATACTTAGTCCATTAAATAGGATTGTACCCCTTCAGTTGGAGAAGATCACACGCTCCTAAATAATTTCCTATAACCATCCATAAAGGAAATTTGATCTAGTGATCCGCAAACAAACTCATCCGATGTGGAGGGAGGCACTCAGAGCCAACGTGCAAGTTTGTTGCATCGCTTACAAACCAGTAATGGAGACCGTGGAATTTATTTATAAATCCCTCTCCCACTTAGTTATTTAAGATGAGAATTTTATCATGCACACACACACATCACAACAAATAAAAGCAATAAATATGGAAAAATAATTTTCCAACTATTATGGCATTTTTCCATCACTGTCCTCCGTGTGCTGCCAACCCTAGCTGCTATCATCTTTAGCCACCGCTATCGGGTCTAGTTGTCGCATCTATCTTGCCACTTTTTCCGCTGCGCCTCTAGTGCTCAAATAGTACCACGCCTCGTAAGGATACAATCCACGGCTAAAATAAAATTTTACATATATCGATCCTATATTCCACAAAGGAATGTACATAGAGTCTAGATCGAACAATAATGTAAAATCCTAAAACTAATACAGCTCCTACTGTATTTAATACATAAAATCATGCACACACATAAAATGCCCTCGACATGTCCGAGGGTCCAATCACACACAATCACAATAGACCATAATAGTTGGAGCCTACAACCATAAAGTTAATCTATTTGCACATCCTACTATTACCCTACCTAAAATATGTATGACATGTGCATAATTAAACTAAAACCAAACACACAGAGGTTAAAACCTCGCTCTGATACCAATTGTTCGTTGCTACTCGGAATACTATCCTAGTTCCCCTGTATAAAAATTTGTACAAGCATAGAACTATCATTGCTACCCATGTGTTCTACTAAAATTAATTTGGATTGCAAACGATGCTTAACATTATTAATCCAAATTTACCATTAGAAGTTAAACTTGGATTGGTAATGAAACTTAACATTCTTACTCCAATTTCAACCGATGTGATCTTCCTAAGTTAAACCATATTACAAAAGTTATCAAATATCTATTTCTAAGATCGACTTACAGGTTAAACATGTCGAGGCACTAGGCCTTCTTGGGTATGGGATCATCCACCACTTCTTAGACAAAGCCTCACAGAGAAATTGGATATTTAACTTCTTACAGTAAACTAGGTTTAACTATAGAGACCTTAATAGAAACACATTATCGAAACATGAAATCGAAAAATAAAACTGATAACAAAAATGATAACTTAAATCAATAACCTCTTGTGTTTGGTTTTACAAGATCTATACAAAAGGATGAACTAGTCATGATGTGGAAACTAATAACTAGTTATACCTTTCGTAACTTATAGACCTCTTGATCTCCTATTGTATTCCTCTCCTTCTCTTGAACATCGTGTGGGCGACGATCTTCCAAGAGGTAGTCCACCCAAGCTTCTTCCAAAGCTTCCAAGATCCGTCCACCAACTTTCCTCCAAGGGATGCTAGACAAGAGAGCTTCCTTCTCTTCTTCTTCTCCTTCAAGCAACCGGCCACCAAGAGATCTCCACACCAAGATGCCGCCGGCCACCAAGAGGGAAAACAAAGGAGAAGAGAGAAAGAGCAAGGGCCGGCCACCAAGGAAGAATAGAGAGGACTAGAAGAAGTGTTATTGGGTGAGGCACCCCCTCCTTCTCTTTTATATTCCTTGGTGATTGCAAAAAAGGAATGTTTTGTAACAAAAATAAAACTTCCTTTTTCTCCTATGACATGGTCGGTCATATGCTAATTCTCCAAGCAAGGAAAGATTTTAAACAAAATTAAAATCTCTCTTTTAAAATCCCTTTTGTGGATAGTTATAAAAGGAATGTTTTATAAATTAAAATCTCTCTCTTTTAAATCCTTTTATGGATATCTATAAAAGATAAGATTTAAAATAAAACATGGTTAAAAACGAAAAGTTTTATAAAAAATTAAAATCTTTCTTTCACATTATAGATAACTACAAATAAGGAAAGATTTCAAATCTCTCTTTTATTCCTTTATAGAAATTTATAAAAGGAAAGATTTTAAAATTTAAAACTCTCTTTTAAAACCAACATAAAAGGAAAGTTTTTAACAAAATAAAACTCCTTTTTATTTCCTTTTATAACTAATCTAAAAAGGGAAAGTCTTATATTAAAATCATCCTTTTAAATCCTTTTTATGCATCTCTATAAAAGGAAAGATTTTACAAAATAAAACTTCCTTCTCTTCATGATGTGGTCGGCCACTTACTTGGGCACCAAGCAAGGCTTGGTCGGCCCTAGCTTGGGCTCCAAGCTTAGCTTGGACGGCCCCTTGCTTGGTCTCCAAGCAAGGCTTGGCCAATCCTAACTTGGGCCTTAAGAAGCTAGGCTTTGGGTGGATATAAGGCTTTATATAAGAGGCTACAATAGGGACCTAGAGGAGGAATTGGCTTTGGTCTCCCGATGAGCTTGAGCTTCCCGTGTTCGCCTCGAACACCCAACTCAAGTTCATCAATAATAACTCATACCACTAAAGAGTTATTATTGCACTACCGCACCAATCTCATATTACAATATGTGCTCCTTCTTATTATGAGTGTGTTAATCTCCCTGTGTTTAAGATATTGAATGTCCACTAATTAAATGAGTTACTGACAACTCACTTAATTAATATCTAGCTCCAAGAGTAGTACCACTCAACCTTATTGTCATGTCGGACTAAGTCCACCTACAGGGTTTACATGACAATTCTTATGAACTCCTCAAGAGGGCATCATCAACCTAGATTACTAGAACACAGTTTCATTCTATAATCAACAACACACCATATAAATAATATCATTTCCCAACTTATTGGGCATATTGATTTAACGAGCTAAATCGCATCCTTTGATAAATTAAAGAAATAAATATTAAATATACGTGCTTGTTATTATATCATGATTAAGAGTACACACTTCCATAATAATAGAGGTTTTATTCTTTTATATAGTCAGTATAAAAAGAAACTATCTCAAATGGTCCTGCTCAATACACTCATAGTGTACTAGTGTAATTTATTAGTCAAGATAAACTAATACCTAATTACACTACAACCACTCCAATAGTTTATCTCATTCCATCTTGGTTGTGAGCAACTGTTTATAATTTATAAGGAACTGATAACATGATCTTCTGTATGTCTCCTCATACCATGTTATCTACAATATAAATTAAACGGACAACTACACTTAGCATAAATGTAGACATTTGATCAATGTGATTCTTATTTCAAAATAATTGTTTACAAAAAAGCTATACTTTTAGTATACACTCTAACAGTAGGAACTTAGAAACACATAAAGTCAAGGCGAAAGACTCAGCGGACGAGAAGAATGACACGGGAATCGAGTTGACAAGCTCGGTGCATCTGAGGGATGAGAAGCTATGGAAGAATACATAGGTGGAGCAAGAAGGGTGCGCACGATACTTCCTAGGGATGAGAAGTTGAAGCGAAAGATTGCTCAAGGAGAAAATTGGAGTTGGGTTTGGGTGAGCTCAATTTTGGAAGGTCGGAGGATCACCCAAGCTACTAGAGAAGAAGCCAGCGATCGGAGAAGGCGCTAGATGGTCAATGCATGGTTGACCGATTCGGGCGTCCGGACCACTATGGCACCTGGCAGGCGCCTCGTCACACTGTCGTTGTTGTGAATCACCTTCCGATCCACATAAGCAATGGTCTGAGCGCCCGAACATGGTCCAGGTGCTCAGACATGGAAAATTTTGATCTCGAATTGGGCTTCGAGTGTGGAGATAAAATTTGCCTCGCTAGGGGCACCCAGAGACAGTCGAGATGCCACGTTAGTAAACGCCTAGTTTCAACCAGTAGACTATAAATACAACTCTGGTCTACCTCATTCAGAAGAACACACTTGTGTTTCTTCTACGAATTTTGTTAGTTGTTTTTGTACTTTCAACGACTGTAAGAGACTACTCCGCCTACGACGAAAGGAGAATCTTAGTGAGCTTCATTTGCCTTGGATTAACAACCATCCCTGTTGTAACCAAGAAAAATTTTATTTTGTCTCTTACTTCTTTTTATGTTATTTATTTTGTTTAAACTAATAGTGTGACTTTGCTAAGAATGATAGTAAAAGAAAATGTTAAATTTCATTAAGTGATAATTCACCTCCTCTTGTCAGTCGTACCGAGACCAACAATTGGTATCAGAGCCCAACTATCTCAGAAGGAATAACTACCAACTGAAGCAGTGAGATGACCGGAGCTAGTATCTATCCACCAATGTTCGAGAGAGAGTTCACATTCTGAAAATGAAGAATGGATGTATTTTTAGGAATTGACTATGATATAATGCTCTCTATTAAATTTGGTTTTGAAGTCCTCAAAAGCTAATATGGAAAATAACTTGAGGAGCATCTTTGGACTAAGATGCAGTGTGACAAATTCATGGCAAATGGTGGGGTTGAGTTCCACCTTCTGAGTGTTTTGTTTTCTCAGGAACCTGACAAAATCGACAATGACCACTGTGCAAAAGACCTTTGGGAAAAGTTCTTGACACTCTATGAACAACAAAGGAAGAAGAATCTGATTCTGCTATGGATACTGATTCTTCTTTAGAAGAGTTTGAGACCGGAGATTACTGGAACATCGCTAATTACTGAATACCTACCTGAAGACAACGGAAGCACCTAGGAGATGTGCATCGATGAAGGAGGTAACACTACAAAAGAAAGTAGCAATGAAGGGGGAGCGTCTACTAATGAATATGATATGATAAATTAGGTAAGTAAGCTTCCTCCAGAGTAATTAAATAAAATTATGCAAATGCGAAGTAGATCCATAAATATTATCGTAGGCTTAGTTGGTATTTTAGATACCATTAGGGCCAAATCATAAAAGTAGATAGAAAATTAATTTCTATAAAATATTTAGTTAATCCAGTAGAAAATAATTTATTTTGGATACCAAAACCATGCTTAGCTTAATAAATTAATTTCTATGCAGGCTAGAAAATTAATTTGATCGGTTTATTCTTTTTTTTGGTAAAATCAATTAGTTCATCAACTTTTTTGTCATATTTTCCTAAAATTTTATCTGTGAAAATAGAAACATTATCTACTATAAGAAAAGATTTCAAAAATTTTTAACCGCCATTTATTTTTCTATCAATTTTTCTAAAAAAATCATATTTTTAAAATTAATATTATTTCAAAGATTTATTTTTTAAAATATTTTTTAAAAAAATATTTATTTTTTATGATAAAATATTATGTCATCTGTCAAAAGAAAATTTTTTAAAATTTTTTGACTGTTAATTAATTTTCTAAGAATTATTTATTAAAATATTCATTTTTAATATTAAAAATTCTTTAAAAATTAAGTTTCAAAAATTTATTGTTCTATAGATATACTCTCTGTTTTATATACTTAGAAAAAGTTATAAAAAATTTTGAGGTTAAAATCTATTTTTAAAACATTTTTGGGAAAATTTCATATCTTTGGATAAAATAATTTATAATTTCTGATATTAGTCTTGTTTCTCGTGAAAATTGTGTTTAACAGTGATAAAAAATGTTCAAAACTTTTTAAATATTAAAAATATTTTAAAAAATATTTATCAAAAACTGATTTTTAAGTCATAAAAATTTAGATTTTCAAAAAATAATTCCTTGAATTTTTCTAAGTGTTAGTCATTATTTATATATCATTTTGAATTTTTTCCGAATTTATTTTCATTGTTTACCCCTATTTTTAATGTGATCAAAGGGAGAGAAATTGGAAAGATAAAGTTAGGACTTATTTGTAAAATATTAGTTGAATTTAAATTGCTTTATTCATGTCAATTTATTTCTATTAAATAAATTTTTATATCTATTTTACCCTAATTTTAACGGGGGTTGATGCACATCAAAAATGGAAAGATTGTAAATACCCCGGGTAAGTTTTGATGTGATCAATCGAATTAAGTTAGGTCCTGTGGTGTTTTGATCCTTGTGTCTATATGTGCAGGAACTTAGGAACACAAGAAGTTGAGCAGAAGACGTAGCAGATAAAAAGGATGACAAGGAAATCGAGTCGACGGGCTCGGTGCATCTGAGGGAGGAGAAGCTACAAAAGAGTACATCGGTGGAGCGGGCATGCGCGGTGCTTCCGAGGGACGAGAAACCGGAGCGGAAGACTGTTCAAGGAGAAGGCCAGAGTTAGATTCGGGTGAGCTCAATTTTGGAAGGTCGGAGGATCACCCAAGCGACTAGATAAGAAGCCAGTGATTGGAGAAGGTGTCGGACAGTTAGCGTATGGCTGACCGATCCGAGCGGCCAGACCAATTAGTCCGGGCGCCCGGACCACCAAGGCACCTGGTAGTCATCTTATCACAGTGTCGTTGTTGTGGATCATTGTTGGGTCCACGTAAGTAATAGTCCAAGCACTAGGACATGTTCTAGGCGTCCGGACATGAAAAAACTTTGATCTTGAAGTCATTACGTGGAGATAAAGTTTACCTTGCTGGAGGCGCCCGAAGAGGGTCCAAGCGCCCGGAGATGTCACATCAACAAACGGCTAGTTTCGACCAGTGTGCTATAAATAGAGCCCTGATCTTCTTCATTAAGAAGAACACACTTGTATTTCATCTATGAATTCTGATAGTTATTTTTGTGCTTTCAACGACTATAAGAGGCTATTCTGCCTACGACGAAAGGAGAATCTTAGTGAACTTCATCTTCCTTAGATTATCAACCATCCTAGTTGTAACCAAGTAAAATTCTATTTGTCTCTTACTTATTTTTATGTTATTTATTTTGTTTAAACTAACAGTGTGACTTTGCTAAGAACGATAGCAAAAGAAACTGTTAAATTTCATTACAAAGGAATTCACCCCTCCTCTTACTGGCCGCACAAGGACCAACAGTGTGGCCGCATGAGGATCAACAGTGAGAACGCTTGAAAACCAGAGATTAAGAGAGAGAGCGAGAGAGAGATTGCATGTGAGTGAAGAAAGAAGTTGAAATTGGGGGAATGATTCTAGGATTTCGATTTCACTATGATGCTAGTTAATCTCCATATGTATTGTTCTTCTCCTTATCTCCATACTTACATTCTTGTAGAAACTCTAACCAAATATTGGTACAACTCTATGAAAATTGGTCCAGAGAGTTTACACCAATTTCCAATGTCATTGAGTAAGGAAGTAACTCTAGAAAGTCTGATTAAAGGGATATTCTTTGTCACTAAAACCCCTCCAGTCATACAATCTCTAGAGTTTTCTCAATTACTTTCTAACGTTAGATTTATGTTATTAAGTAAAGAGATAACATAAAAAGTTTGATTAAAGGGATACCCTCTGTCACTAAGGCCCTCATGGTTATACAATTTCTAAATTACATAAGTCACTTCCTAACATTAAGTTGAGAAAAACCTATTTTGTCAATCCCTTGTAGAAGATTTACTCTCATTTCAAGGAAATATTCTATAAAGTCTGGTTAAAGAGATACCCTCTATTACTATAAACCCCCAGTCATATAATCCAAAGTATCTCTGGTACATGGTGATCAATCCTTTACATCTAAATGCATTTACCTCACTCACATTTCATCAAACATGAACAAGGCACAACACAATAGAACAAGTCATAAACATATTATTGAACATGGAAATGAGAAAATGCATAGTTCATACATCAATATCACATTATAATTACTTCCTACATCCTAGATCTGGAGAATCTACTTCATAGTATAGGTGTTGGCGCTACTCAGAATTTCATTCTATTTCCCCTGTACAAAAATTTGTACAAGCACAGAACTTTTCCTAGCAACTCATGTGCTTTTTAGAAGTTAAAATTGGATTACAAACGAAACTTAACATTATTAACCCAAGTTCAACCCATGTGTTCATCAGAAGTTAAATCATATTACAAAAGTTGATTAAATATCTATTTCAAGGATTGGCTTCCAGGTCGTTGACGAGGCACTCGACCTTCTTGGGTATGGGATCATCCATCACTTCCTAATCAAAGCCTTTCAAAGAAATTAAATATTTAAACTCCTTACAGTAAACCCTAGGTTAACCTACAGAGACCTCAATCAAAGCACAAGATCGCTAGCCTCTTGTATTGGTACTCCAGGATCCATGCAAAGGAAAAATAAACTAGTACACAGCGGAAACAATTAACTAGTTATACCTTTCTTTATAACTTAAAGACCGCTTGATCTTCTGCTGTATTCCTCTCCTCCTCTTGGACGTCGTGTGGGTGACGATTTACCAAGACGCAAAAACCACCCAAGTCCTTCTTTCTTCCAAGACTTTCGTCACCAAGGGATCAAAGCTAGGAACACCACCTCTTGTTCTTCTTTCTTCCTTGCAACCCGCCGGCCACAAGATGGTTGAAGCCTCTTGATGCCACCAGCCTTATGTGAGAAAGCAAGGAGAGAATAAAAATATGAGGGGGTCGGCCACAAGGAGAATAGAGGAGAAATAGAAATTATGTAGATGATTATTACCTCTAAGGCACCATCTATCCTCTTTTATAATCCTTGGTAATGGCTAAAAAGGAAATATTTTAACAACAATTAAAATCTCTCTTTTAAATTTCCTATTGTGGATGACTACAAAAGGAAAGTTTTAAAATTAAAAATCCCTCTTTTAAACATTGTAGATGACTACAAAAAGGAAAGATTTTTAAAATTAAAACCTCTTTTTTAAATAATGGTTACAAAAAAGGAAAGTTTTAACAAAAATAAAATCTCTCTTTTATACCATTGTAGATGGTTACAAAAGGAAAGTTTTTTTAAATTTAAAACTCACTTTTAAAACCATGTGGATGGTTTCAAAAAAGGAAAGTTTTTAAAATTTAAAATCTCTCTTTTAAAACATTGTAGATGGCTACAAAAAGAAATATTTAAAAAATTAAAAACTCATCTTGGTCGGCCCCTTGCTTGGGCACCAAGCAAGGATGTGGCCGGCCATAAGGATGACTTAGGTGGATGCGAGGCTTTATACATAGAGGCTACAACAGGAACCTAGAGGAGGAATTTGTTTTGGCCTCCTGATGAGCTTGAGCTTCCTGTGTTCGACCCAAACACCCAACTCAAGTTCATCAATAATAACTCATACCACTAAAGAGTTATTATTGAACTACCGCACCAATCCCATATTACATTATGGGCTCCTTATCATGAGTGTGTTAATCTCCCTGTGTTTAAGATATCGGATGTCCATTAATTAAATGAGTTACTGATAACTCACTTAATTAACATCTAGCTCCAAGAGTAGTACCACCAACTTCATTGTCATGTCAAAACTAAGTCCACCTGCAGGGTTTACATGACAATCCTTATGAGCTCCTCAAGGGGACATCATCATCCTTATAAATAGGACACAGTTTTCTTCTATAATCAACAACACACTATATAAATAATATTATTTCCCAACTTATCGGGCCTATTGATTTAACGAATAAATCTCACCCTTTGATAAATTAAAAAAATAAATACTAAGTACATGTGCTTGTTATTATATCGGGATTAAGAGTATGCACATCCATAATAACAGAGGTTCTGTTCTTTTATGCAGTCAGTATAAAAGTAACAACCTCAAATGGTCCTGCTCTATACACACATAGTGTACTAGTGTAATTTTATAGTCAAAATAAATTAGTACCAAATTATACTACAATCATTCCAATGGTTTGTCCCAATTCATCTTGGTTGTGAGCTTCTATTTATAATTTATAAGGAATTGATAACATGATCTTCTATGTGACACCACACACCATGTTATCTACAATATAAATTAAATGGACAACTTCATTTAACTAAATGCAGACATTTGACCAATGTGAATCTCATTTCAAAATAAATGTTTATACAAAAAAGCTAGGCTTTTAGTATGCATTCTAACAATAGGAAATACAACTAAGAGACAAGAATAATAGCATTCTACAATCCAAAACATGAAATAGAGAAGAGAGTGTTGGTGCAATATCCCTTAGGTCAAGGTTGACTGGTTTGACCAAGCTTGAGTCTTGGTCATAGTTTCGATGTTTGACAATACATATAGACACATGGACAATGCAGGTGTATTTGTTCATATGGGGAGATTCTGATCAGGGACTGATCAGTGTGAATGAAGAAGAGTCAAGTAGGTATACCTGACTGGAAGGAAACCCTGGTGAGTGAAGCCAGGTGAAAGTCCTAGTGAGTGAAGCTAGGCAGATGGAAATCCTAGTGAGTGAAGTCAGGTGAAAGTCCTAGTGAGTGAAGCTAGGCAGTATGGAAGTCCTGGTGAGTGAAGCCAGGCAGAAGGAAAATCCTGGTGAGTGAAGCCAGGTGAAAGACCTAGTGAGTGAAGCTAGGCAATGTGAAAGACCTAGTGAGTGAAGCTAGGCAGATTGAAAACCCTAGTGAGTGAAGCTAGGTGAAAGTCCAAGTAGGTCAAGAGAGTGACCGAATACTTGGCATGAAAGAAAAGCCCAAGTGGGTCAAAGGGATTGACCGAACACTTGGTGAGGGAGTTCTAGCAGGTCAAGGGAGTGACTAGATGCTAGGCATGACGTACCAACAGGTTAAGGTTGACCGGATGTTGGTTTGGGAGGTTTGGGACTTGGTTTTGGGCAAAAACCAAGTGCTGGATCGATCAGTGGATCGATCCAGACCTTTCCCAGCGAACAGAAAGCCTCTGGATCGATCAGTGGATCGATCCAGAGGTCTCAATCGATCAGTGGATCGATTGGGACGCTGTTGCTTCGCGCGATAAGCACTGGATCGATCTGTGGATCGATCCAGGCATTTTTCAAGAGCACAGAGGCGCTCTGGATCAATCCGTGGATCGATCCAAAGTCTCCCCGATCGATTGGGAATAATCGAATCGATTGGGATCCGACCGTTGAGTCATATTTGAGCCGCAGGCGAGCGTTGTCTTCGGCACTTCTTCACAGATTCATTTCAGATCTTCACCAGCTCCTCCACAGCTCTTCTCAAGCTCGAGATCGTCAGTTCTTGAAGGCTCTTGGAGGCTCTTCCAAGTCAAGAGGTGGATCAAAGCAAGAAGAAGAAACTAGGGTTAGGGTTTGTGCACTCATTGTAAGCTTGTATTTCTTTACTACCATTTCTTCTTCTTGTATTGAGTCTTGTAGGGCTTCTCCGCCCTTGGTAGTTATCATAAAGGAGAGTTTCATTAGTGGAGGGTGCGTGCGTTGTGTGGATCCTTGGATTAGTCACCTCCCTTGGAGGTGGATACCAAGTAAAATCCAAGTGTTAGCGTGTTTGTATTTGTTTCTTTGTGTTTCCGCTGCGCATCCTTGAAGAAACAAGCAACACCAAGCACCGAGCACACGACGAGCTATTCACCCCCCCCCCCTCTAGCTACTTTTGGTCCTAACAAGTGGTATCAGAGCAAGGTTGCTCTTCACCGGAATCATCGCCGGAAGGGTCAAGTATAACAAGAAGAGCTAGAGGGTGAAGAAGTTGAAGCAAAATTGTCAAAGTCAAAGAAATTCAAAAGCTCAACTTCTACAATGGAATTCCGAGATGGACTCGGATTCGACACGAGGGTGGCTCCACCATACACTTCCACGAGCTTCGATTCTTGGAAATCAAGAATCGAAAACTTTCTTATGATGGAGATAGAGCAATGGTTTGCTCTTATGGAAGGCTTCAAGGCTCCAACAAACTCCAAGGGCAAGCTTCTCAAGAAAAGCAAATGGAGCTCGGAGCAAGTCCAAAGGTGCGAGGCCAATGACAAAGTGACCAAGCTTTTGGTAAATTTATTGCCAAGCACCATCCTTTGCAAAATTGGAGAATTTGAAGATGCAAAGGATTTATGGAGCAAATTGGCCAAGCTTCATGAAGAGATCCCCTCCACTGTACAAGAGCAAGAAGTATCCAGAGAGGGTGACTCTTTGGAGCAAGACCAAAAGGAGGACTCCGAGGTTGAGAGATGCTCAACCTCCGAAGAAGAAGTCCAAGAAGAAGCTTCATCCTCAAGGGAATGCATCGAAGGGAACAAGGAGGGAGCATACTCCTTGTTTCATATTCAAGATGATGAAGCATCCACCTCTAGGATTGAGGGGGAGCGATCCTTGGTGACGCCGGATCAAGAAGAATGAGAAGCCTCTACATCCGGGTCAAGAGACGAAGAGGAGGAAGAAGATTCTACCTCCACAAGTCAAGAAAAATCAAATGGAGGGTAATCAAGGTCCGATCAAGAGGAAGCTTCCACCTCCGGATCCAAAGGAAAAGATGCCACCCCTACAAGCAAAGGTATAAATAGTTCAATTAATAATAAGAATCATATTATATGTTTTGAATGTAGGGAGCATGGGCACTACAAAAGCAAGTGCCCTAAATTGGCCAAGAAGAAGGGTCAAGTGGCACCTAAGGGCAAGGAGAAGCCAAAGGAGACCATCCCCGGAACAAAGAAGAGCAAGGAGCACATTGTGTGTTTCTCTTGCAATCAAAAGGGGCATTACCGGAGTCAATGCTCTAAGGGGAAGAAGATGGTCAAGGCTCAAGGAGGAAGCTCAAGTCAAGGGGGAGCCTCTAAGGTAAAAAGGAAGGTAACTTTTATTGAGCCTACCCCTTTACATTATGGTAAAAAACATGCTAGTTCTAACTTATATCATTTTAATGCTATTTACCATAAGAATAGAGAGCATGGTAAAATTAAGGAACATAATGTAGCTTACCATGCTAAAACTACCAAACCTAAGGTTAGGAAGGTAGATAGACACTTGGGCGGGAACACTAAGGATAATAGATACATGCCCAAGAACAAAAATGCTCATGGACCAAAACCTAAGGATTTAATGATAGAAAATCAAGTCTTGAGGTCAAGACTTGATAAAATGGAAAAGACCCTAAAAAGGATGGAAAATATCCTACAAGGGCAAAATGAGCAATACCTAGGGCTAGGAAAATCAAAGCCATCAAATGGCCATAGAGGGTTGGGATACAAACCAAAGGCTAAGAAGGATGTGCCCTCGTACCATAGAGTTCCATATAGTTATGGAACAAACCCTAGGTCCAGTGGTCAAGCCAAGAATACTAGGGAAGTCATCCCTAAGAGTATTTTTGCGATAAATGTGACTAAGACTTCTAAGAAGTCTAAGAAAGTCACTAACAAGGTCACAAGGGAGGCTATCCCTAGAGTTGACCTAGAAAATGTGACCAAGGCTTCTAAGAAGCCCAACAAGGTCACTAGGAAGGTATCTAGGGAAGTAATCCCTAGTGAGTACCTAGAGCATCCAAGGAGCATCAATAGGTGTTGGGTTCCTAGGAGCATCTTCTCTACCCCATAGATGAGTTAGAGAGTGTCAACTCCGATTAGAAGGGTAGTTAACCCAACTTTGAGGAAATTGACACTCAAGGAGCATTTTCAAGGTTTTTGTTAACCTTTGAAAATGAAATGAAATGATTATTTACTCCTTGAAAGAGTAAAATGTGCCTAATGGTGGAAAGATTGATTCTATCTAAAATGGCACAAATTGGGAAAACCTTGAGAAATACCAAGTTGGGATTTTGGTATTCTCTTGGAAATTTAAGGCAATCCGGGCCTTGGTTTATGTGATTACTCTTGATGAAAAATGGAATATGCCAACATTTGAGGACATGCTTAATTTTTAAGTGGCATAAACAAATCAAGAGAAATAGAAATATCAATTTAGGTTTTGGCATTTCTGTGAAGCATTTAGGGCAATCTAGGTTAACTTTTTAAGTTAAAACAAGTAGTATATTTAGAGTTTAGCTAAGTGGTTAAGGATACTTAGGTAGGTAATCTAGGTATATTTTATTTATGCTAAACCTTGTCATGATTGTTTGCCCATCATATGCCATGACATCATGTCTATTTTTGCATTCATGTCTAATTATGAAAAATCCAAAAATACCATGTCATGACATTCATACATCATGTAGTTATAGGACATTTTTTTAAAAAAATTATTTCCTTTTGATGTATGCCATAACATTATCATGCATTATGTTATTTCCTTAAAATTAAGGACAAATGGCAGTTATCATCAAGTGGTATACCAAATGACATCCTAGGTGGATGGTCAATATCCACAAGATGCCTAGATAAATATGCATGATCCCTACAATAGGGCAAAACCAAAATCTCACATCTCACAAGGACTATAAGGTGACTTGTATGTGTTTTAGTGCACATTAGATACAAGTGAGATGTTAGGAAGATGAATAAAACTCAAGATGCTGATTTAGTGCATTCTTTTGAGTTTTAGAGTCATCAAAACACATAGTTATGTGTTTTCCCATCATTGGGAAAGCTAATGTACAAGTCATGTGCATTAAGCCCAAGGAATGTGATGGGAAATTGGTTTTGAAAATGTTTTCAAAATGATTTTGGAAAACCTTGGTGAAGGCTATCTTTTGATAGTACTCACCATTGAATAGTTAGACATAAACTTGAAGAATACGCTAAAGTTTTAGCAAGTTTTCAAGCTTGTGTCAATCTTTGAAAATATGATGTATTTTCATAGAAAACTATTTTTCCATGATAAAGTATACCCTAAATAATGTCTACACAAATTTTTACGATTTTTGGAATTTTGTAGAATTTTCTAGGGGTTTCTGAAATTGGCTGAAATGGAATTTCAGCAATTTCAGGCCTCCAATCGATCAGTGGATCGATTGGAGTGCCTCAATCGATCAGCCGATCGATTGAGAAGGCATTTCTCGCGAGCAGAAGCTCGCTGGATCGATCAGCCGATCGATCCAAGAAGACTGAATCGATCAGTGGATCGATTCAGCAGGGTTCAATCGATTGGAACCCAACTCCAATCGATTGAAGATGCTGATTTTGGCTGGGAAAGCTTATTTTCAGCATTTTGAACCTATTTTAGTCTAGGTAACCATTCCTAACCCCTCAAAATACATTTGTATACATAAAAAGAGTATTTTCGTGTGGAAAACAAGGATGGATTGGTTAAGAAAGGCTAAGTTGAAGTTTAGGTTGAGGTTTGTTTCAAATTTTGAATATTTGAACCTCAAAACTTCTAAAATTGGGTTTCCTAAAGGATTAGGGATTCCAAGTCATTGTTGGTGCAATGACAGAAGTTACCACCATGTCTTTAGGGGGAGGGACTCTTTAAAGGCATGAAAATTATTTTTTCATGAACCTTGGAAGGTGGTTAACCTTCTGTTTGAAAATGCTCAAGGTTGAGCGTTTGAACTTAAATGGGGAGTGGATAACCTCATTGTTCAACTGGTTTCCAGTGGATAATGCTCAAGGATGGGCATTTGCCTACATTGAGGAAGAAATGTAGGGTTAAGGATAAATGAAGGGTATGGGACTTTCATTTAGGTCATTGGACTTTGTTAATGCTCAAGGGTGAGCATTGGTGATAATGAAGGGTATGGAACCTTCATTATCGTGTTGGTCACTTGTGAACAACGATGAGCAACTCTTTAGAGGGAGAGTTTTTTCAACAATGGGGCATTTGTTGAAGTGTGCCCAAAATTGAGGCACAGGTTGATGTGTGCTCAAAGATGGGTTGATGTGTGCCAATAGGGGGAGAATGTGTGGTTTAAGTTAGGCCTTCATTACCTATGGGGGAGGTCATAGGGGGAGAATGAAGGGAACCAACATTCATACTTTGGCATGAATGGAGTTAAGGCTATAGGATTAGCTTAACTCAGAATGGTCCAAACTTAAAGGTATTGTCAAACATCAAAAAGGGGGAGATTGTTGGTGCAATATCCCTTAGGTCAAGGTTGACTGGTTTGACCAAGCTTGAGTCTTGGTCATAGTTTCGATGTTTGACAATACATGTAGACACATGGACAATGCAGGTGTATTTGTTCATATGGGGAGATTCTGATCAGGGACTGATCAGTGTGAATGAAGAAGAGTCAAGTAGGTATACCTGACTGGAAGGAAACCCTGGTGAGTGAAGCCAGGTGAAAGTCCTAGTGAGTGAAGCTAGGCAGATGGAAATCCTGGTGAGTGAAGCCAGGTGAAAGTCCTAGTGAGTGAAGCTAGGCAGTATGGAAGTCCTGGTGAGTGAAGCTAGGCAGAAGGAAAATCCTGGTGAGTGAAGCCAGGTGAAAGACCTAGTGAGTGAAGCTAGGCAGTGTGAAAGACCTAGTGAGTGAAGCTAGGCAAATTGAAAACCCTAGTGAGTGAAGCTAGGTGAAAGTCCAAGTAGGTCAAGAGAGTGACCGGATACTTGGCATGAAAGAAAAGCCCAAGTGGGTCAAAGGGATTGACCGGACACTTGGTGAGGGAGTTCTAGCAGGTCAAGGGAGTGACTAGATGCTAGGCATGACGTACCAACAGGTTAAGGTTGACCGGATGTTGGTTTGGGAGGTTTGGGACTTGGTTTTGGGCAAAAACCAAGTGCTGGATCGATCAGTGGATCGATCCAGACCTTTCCCAGTGAACAGAAAGCCTCTGGATCGATCAGTGGATCGATCCAGAGGTCTCAATCGATCAGTGGATCGATTGGGACGCTGCTGCTTCGCGCGATAAGCGCTGGATCGATCCGTGGATCGATCCAGGCATTTTTCAAGAGCACAGAGGCGCTCTGGATCGATCCGTGGATCGATCCAAAGTCTCCCCGATCGATTGGGAATAATCGAATCGATTGGGATCCGACCGTCCGCAGGCGAGCGTTGTCTTCGGCACTTCTTCACAGATTCATTTCAGATCTTCACCAGCTCCTCCACAGCTCTTCTCAAGCTCGAGATCGTCAGTTCTTGAAGGTTCTTGGAGGCTCTTCCAAGTCAAGAGGCGGATCAAAGCAAGAAGAACAAACTAGGGTTAGGGTTTGTGCACTCATTGTAAGCTTGTATTTCTTTACTACCATTTCTTCTTCTTGTATTGAGTCTTGTAGGGCTTCTCCGCCCTTGGTAGTTACCATAAAGGAGAGTTTCATTAGTGGAGGGTGCGTGCGTTGTGTGGATCCTTGGATTAGTCACCTCCCTTGGAGGTGGAGACCAAGTAAAATCCAAGTGTTAGCGTGTTTGTATTTGTTTCTTTGTGTTTCCGCTGCGCATCCTTGAAGAAACAAGCAACGCCAAGCACCGAGCACGCGACGAGCTATTCCCCCCCCCCCCCCCCCCCCCTCTAGCTACTTTTGGTCCTAATAGAGAGGAACGTTTATCAATGCATTGTCGGTCTTCTTGGATGAAGTTTGATATGAGCACCCATATGTCATCCTACAGATGTATCAAATTATAATTAATGTTACTAAAAATCTCTACACTAAGGTAGTATAGAAATGACTCAGGTAGTCTCTTACAAGGAATATAATGATAGGATGATAATTCTAGGATTTCTTTGCTATTGCTTTGGGTTTTTGAAATGAAAATGGGAGGTTTAGGTTTGAGTGCTAAACGTAACAAATGAAGAGCATACAAGTATGAAATCTAATTCTAATTAATAAAAGACAGTGCAAGTAGAGGAAACCTTAACTACAATGGCAAGGAATTTAAAAAGCTACATAAAGTAAGACATTCAACAAAATTAAGCATGGAACAAAACTGTCACGCCCCCAAAGGAGTCCCTGTCAGACAAAAATCCGATAGCATCTCCCCTGTACCGGTGACAATATAAAGCATATATACAGACAAAATATACATCAGCCACATACGGCTGGAATATATACACAACCACGCAGTTATAATCACAGCCCACACGGCTGGAATGAAACAATCACAACCACGCAGTTATATATAAAGCAGCCCACACGGTTGTACTAGAAACACAGCGGAAAAACGAAGGAAAGCTCACACAAACCAAATAAATACAATGCATGCCGGCACGACTTAAACACGAATATAACACCAAAACCATAAGATAGCCATATGGCTACACACAAATACAATGCCAAAAATAATAAAAGGATATACAAAAAGAAAACAAACACGAGATAAAACCGTCTTCGGATGAGACGTAGGACCCGACAGACAGGATACTCCGAGCGACACCAACCATCTGCAAGCTACCTGAAAACATAAATGTATACATGCGGTGGTGAGTATAGGTAACTCAGCGGGTAATAGAAAAGACAGTGCACGGTCTACAAATAAAACATGGAGATCAAAAGTATACAGTCTCAGTAGGGAAATAAAGAACATGATCATACTATCATAATCAATGCATCTGAACATACCTAATGTAATAACCAGACATAATCATAGCTGACATACAAACTGCACAAACCACTACTGACATAATGATAAATACATACCCAATCTGAAATCGACGCAAGGTACAAAGGTCAGTAAACTCACTAAATCTGCAACAGACATACCCGTGACACCTGTGCAATATAAATACGACTGCATATACATATAAAATAAATGACATGTATGCAGCATGACAACCATATGCAACAAGCATATCTCAAACAAGTGCAACAACCACAATCACATGCAACTAGTATTTACTAGGCATGTATATAAATATATATCCACCGATGCTCCGCGCATCATATGCAAATGTGTATGCACGCTCCATGGTCACCCCCGCCACCTCTCCAGACACCACGACCCCTGTATGGCCGAGAGACTTGGGTCCATGACAAGCCGTACAAGCCTCACACACGTAACCGCTATAAAGCGACTGAGGCGACAGTATACTATGTAGTTATCTAACTACATAGCTAAGGGTCCCTGACCACTCACAACTCAAGCCCCCCTGACTACTATACCCTGAAGATCCACTACTCCAGAGTGGTCGAGGCTGACAGAGTAAAAACACTGAGCAGCTGAGTAAGCGCGACAGGACATAGCTCCACTCCCAGCTACCACTCTCCATCAGTGGTAGAGTGGACAGCTATAAAAAAAACTGACGACCCTCTCAACCACAAGGGAGACTAGTCGTCAGATGCAATGAATGATGAACATGATATATATATAATCATGATACAAACACCGTCATCATCCATGCAACCTCTAAACCACATAAGCACTGCACAACAAGTTTATAATCATCATGATACCTCCACATATCCCACCAAACATATGTACACAACTACACATGTATAATCAACTAAAAATCTCCAATAATCCCACAAGACACATGTACATAAATACAATCAACATGTATCCTCCAGTAGTAAACACGTCAGACATGTGTATAACCCACAAACATACAATCAACACAACTCCTCTAAAAATATATAACAAATACGTGTGTACATACAACATGCAAATGCACGGTCAACATGATGTCTCCTAAAACACATACCAAGCTACGTACAGTCCACATTATATGCAAAATCAGCATGATAAATCCAACCACTCGACAATCCCTACGATACATACTCTACACACGTAATCACAGCAGAGTAGAAATCAAGAGTAGAAACTGTATATGATATAACTAGGACATCTCAAAGATCAAGCATAAGTATTAAGCAGGAAGGCAACCAACAAATACGATATAAGGAAAAGTAGCCTAATCCATCACATAAAACCATGCACTAAGCTCAATAAAAATCTACATAGAGCCAAGGAAGAAATACCCGCCTTAAATGTAGATCGTGCAAAATACAACCCCCACATCTAGATGCTCGCCTCGAATCACCGTCCTGCAAATCACATGATATATATATAGTTTAGCTAATCACATAATCAACAACTAACCAAGCCCTAAACCTAATCCTACGTCGATTAGGTAACCCTGTTTAATTCCACCTAAAGATCCAATTAGATAATGAGTTCATTCTTAATTCACCAATAAATTCCTCAATTCTCACCAATCAAGCCTATTATAAATCCTTCAATTTTTCCACTCATTATCTACAATCCATTAATCAATCCAAAATAACTTGATTTATTCCCACAATCCATTAAACCATCTACTAGACATTATGAATCAATCCTACAATATTCATCCACCCAAAATAATCCATCATTCAATCCATGACTTAGCACAACTAACTACACAGATTACAACTTAAATGAAATCTGATATACGATCATATTAACCCAGTATCATCATCAACAATCAACCACTACATCACCGAAAGGCAAACCAACCTCCAAACACATAATAAATCTATACTCTGCCCACAATTAACACCTCCAATTCCATAATGAAATCAATCAAATGCAACTAAACCACCATGAATTTATTTCAATATTAATCCAAATTAATATACATCTTACCCCACCAGATTCTGCATCAACTTCCCCTCCAAATGCAACTATAAGGAACAAGAGCTACTGACCTTTGCCGGAATTGGTGACCTATCGAGTGGTGAACCCAAGCAGCAACCCTCCACGACTTCAAGAAGTGGAATTGACAGTGACCGAGAACAGGTAAAGTCCACAGTGAGTTGATCCGTTGCCTCCCTAAAATCCAGAACAGAAAGAACAACGAAATAGAAACAACTAAGCAAGATCTTGAATCCATACGAATCCAAATGAAGCTTACCGAAATGGATCGCCCGATTTGATTCATCTGATGGGGAGGTATGGATTACCCTCCAGCGAACAAGTTGAGGAGGAACAATTCAGTCGGAGATCGGCTGGGAACGCGAGTCAAGACCCTCACTGTGCCCTAGCATCAAATCCTGTCGGACGCGCATCAGAATCGAACGAACTTTGCGACCGGCGACCAGGTACGAGGAAGAGATGACGACGGCTGGCCAAAAGGGGAGGAGCAATGTCGCTAGTGCTCACAATGATCCGGCTACGCCGTGTGGCGTGGCATGGTCGGGAGGGCTCAGCGTCGGCAAATCTAGGTCACAGCGACGAGGGAGAAAGGATCGGCGGATTCGAGGAGGAGAAGCTTGAGTGGCGGAGATGAGGGACGGTGGAGGAGAAGCCCTCCATCGGCGGTGAACTCATGACGGCCGGCGATCGGGCGAGGAGGAATCGCCGGAGAAGGAGGGGGGTTTCGGGCACGTGTGAGGAGGAGGAGATCGGGAGAGTGAATTTGGGATATTAGGGATTAATAAACTTAGGTTAGCTTAATTAACTTCTAAGTTTATTCCCTAATCAACTCTTATTTAAGGGGTATCCCAAACAGGTTTCCACTGTACCCCGAATCCATCCCCTCAAAACGGGTCATACGGACTCCGTTTAAATCCCGAAAAAATTCTAAAAATTCCTGAAAAATTCTATAAGATTTTTCATCCAATAAAATTTATTATTTAATTTTGCAGTATCTTACATAAAGTCCAATAACATTTATTATTTATCTCAAACCTTAACTACAATGGCAAGGAATTTAAAAAGCTACATAAAGTAAGACATTCAACAAAATTAAGCATGGAACAAAACTTAGAGCATTAAAGAAACCTAATATAATCTAACCTAATTGCATTTAAATGAAGGCATAAACATAAGAGAAACATGATACATTCAATTAACAAAGCATTGCAAGAATCTAAGCTAAAAAATGCAAAACTAAAGTAAAATAAATGATTAGGGCATTTCAACGAACACTAGTGAACATGGATTTAATTAAGCAAAGTATGAAAAAATTAAACATGGGAGTTCAGTTTGGTCCCAGCATTCAACACACCTAATGATCAATCAATACATAAAAGTTAACCCAACAATAAGAAATTTGAAGGATCGAAATATCGATAGAGGGAGGGGAGGGTGAATATCATTCGTTACAAATTATTTCTTTTATTGTAAAAGTGAATCAAAGTAGCATAATAAGATAGCAAAAACAAACACAAGAGACACAGTTGGTTACTTTGTTCAGAACCTATGTCACCTCCTACTCCAAGACTCGTCATCCTCGATCGCATAGTTGAGTAATCCACTAAAATTTCTCTCTTCAAAATCTTGAGAAAGGTAATTCATACAATAAAGTTTACAAAAAGTAATACAAGCTAAAAGTAAATGTACCAACAATTAAGATATAAGATGAAGATCATCAGAGCTCTTTGGTGTCATAGCTTGCACATAGAGTTGAAGCGTAGAGCAGTAGTAGTATAAACAGAGAGTACGAAGATCAGAAGGTTGCACAAAGGTTATTTCTGGCTTGGAGCTCAAGATGTACTTTTATAAGCAGTGTTCGATAGATCAAAAAAGCCTTCGGTCGACGTATCCCTTCGGTCAACCAATCTCCCTATTGGTCGACTGATCACGCAACCTTCCTTCTTTGTTGAGATCCGATTTTTGTGTCATTAATGCATTTATTGTTTGGTCGACTAATCACCTTGATCAATCGACTGATCCCTGTGTTTTTCAACTTTATCGAGATCTAATTTGCCACTATGTTTACTAAATTAAGTTTGGTCAATCGATCTGCCTAACTTCCAAGTTTGCTTTGCGTGATCAGAACTCTACCACATCAGCTAGGTTTTGTCAACTAAACCTCCAATTCAATCAACCAATCATTTCAAATTCTATAAAATAGAGTTAGTTCACAGTATAAATAGTATCCCTGTAACACAAAGTTAGTACAATAATATAATATTGCATGAGTAAGAAAAGATAGTAAGACCTGTTTTGATCTCAACTTAAAAACCTCCCAATGTCTTTAATTGGATCAGTAGCCTAGGATTTGCCCCTTCCCGAGACATGGCCTCTCCGTTGCTCCACTCCAGTTTCTTATCTCAACCTACCTACCAAATATTTGGTCTTCCAGACCAATTTAGACTTTCTTGCTTAATGTTTGATTGTCTGATCCACTAAGACTTTTTCTACAATACTAAATTAGCCAACAGTAAGAGTAGTGATGCAAAATATTATGGTAAAACTAAACTTAGGTTTACCATGATCCGCTAGTCTGGTCGACCATGCGCGGTTGACTGAAAATCTTTCGATCAACCTTACTTGGAGTTTATTCCTCCAAGACTTCTCGTTACCTAAGGTTACCTCCCCTTAGGATTTTCATCACTTGGCTTTACTAACCAAGACCTAAGATTACCTTCCTTAGGATTTTCACCACCTAGTTTCACTCACCAAGACCTTGCGTTTTCACCACCTGGCTTCACTCACTATGACTCAACATCATATTAGTCCGTCAGAGATTCGATATTGGGTCCTCTAGACTTACTGAATCCTACTTGATTTCCATGATCTGTCAAGATTTTCTTGCCTAGCCATGACTAGGACTTCCCTTGTCTAACCACAGTTAGGACTTCTCTTCCCTAATCGAAGTTAATGCTAGTCACATAGTAGACTTTTCACCCTATCCTTGCTACTCATTCGGTCAATCTTGACATGATTAGACTCCATTAAATATATTATCAAACAAACATCAAAACCCTAAAGTCAATTGTATCAACAAAATCAACCAAGTATGCTTGGATGAATGGAGTTTCTCCCTCGATTGTCGGATGGATGATGACGGCTATCCGTAGTGGAGCAATCTTCTCCTCTTCTAACCCGAAGAGGGGAAGTTGGCCGGAGATGATGATAGGGCTACCAATTGAGATGAAGGATCTCTTCTCTTCTAACCCAAAGAGAAAAGGGTTATGGTGGAGGATGTGGGGTTGCTAGTGGAAGATGGAGGAACTCCTCCTCTTCTAACCTTAAGACGGGAGAAAAAGAATGAAGCTTTGGTTCTCCCTCTTCTAACCTAAAGAGGGATGGTCGAAGATGGTGGATGAAGTCGCATCTTCCTCTTGTAACCCAAAGAGGGAGAGCAGAGAGATTGGGAATGCTAGATTGATGGAGATAGTAGTCGACCTTTAGTGTTGAGGATAGCAGATGAGATGAAGGGGCTGCCCTCTCCTCTTCTAATCCAAAGAGGAGATGAAGGTGAGGGATGGCCAGATGGCGGTAGTGGAGAGGTGGAGCCACCGACCTTCATGGTGGCGTGATGGTGCTTAGGCTTTGGGGAGCTTTGTGCATCGAGGAGAAGGGATGAGGAAGAGATAGCGTCCGGCCAACTGGCAGTGGATATGTAAAAGGATGGTCATTGACCAATGAATGGAGGAGAATAAGGTGCCAAAGAGGGGTAGCTATGTAACGCCCCGCCTTCTACTGGCTAAGCTGTAAGGCCGGGGTTACATTATGCTGTGCTAAGCTATATCCATGACCATCACTAAGTCTAGGTGCGGAAAGCTGTACCAATTAAAATCTTTGCTAACTGCTACTAAATTCAGAATTTTATTATCAGACATATGCTAAGAGGTGTAATCTAAGATATACATGTCATCTATTACATCCCCTATGGTCAAGGAATCTAAATAGGGGTTTGCAGCTGATATTAGGCCTCCCAATCGATCAGTTGATCGATTGGAATGGTCAGATCGATCCACTGATCGACTCAGCTCGCTACTGTGCACGAGGCTAGATCTGGATCGATCGGCTGATCGATCCGTCTTGATCAATCGATCCAATGATCGATTCAATGTGTCACTATGCACGAAAGTCCCGTCTGGATCGACCGGCTGATCGATCCAGCCTGGCCAATCAATCCAGTGATCGATTCCAGGGCTTTCTGTTCATGACAGAACACGTCTGGATCGATCGGCTGATCAATCCAACAAACTCCTAATCGCGACATTAGCTCCGATCGATTGGCTGGTCGATTGAACTTGGCCCAATCGATCGGCTGATCGATTCCAGAGCATACTGTTCACGTAAATCAACCCTCAATCGATCAACTGATCGATTGAGGTCCCTCCAATCGATTGGTCGATCGATTGAAGTTTCTGATTTCGCTGCAAGACTCTGATTTCAGAGTTCGATCATACACAACTCAATATAATAAACCTAAAATGCCTAGAGAACATTGTAATAGGTCTTCACTAACATTATGCATGATTTACTACTCATCAATATGCTAGCTAGTGTCCTAGGCATGGCATAAGCATAGTTTCATAATCCAAAATTCTTAAACATTCTAGAGGTGCATAAATATTAAAAGAATAAAAGGTTCTAGTTCCTTAAATTTGCTAGTTCCCAAAGGTCTTCATTCCAGGTTCCTGCCCACACACATCTTTGTAGCATTGGCATCCAGCCTCCGCTAGTCCATCTTTCCCTTACCTTTATCTGCAGTATAAGGAAAAGAAAGTATCTGTAAGCTTGAGAGCTTAGTAAGAAACCATCTACCTCACAAAACATGCATACGATGCAATGCATGCTTTTCAAAACATGCTATTGAAATCTATGCTGAACATGTTAAAGCATGGCATGGCATACTATCATACAAAACATAGAGTCAAAACTGATCATAGAACTATCACATGTATCAATAAGAAAGAGCTAAGCTAAAGCATGAACTGAGCTACACTAAACTAAGCTAGAACTGAAATTAAACTGTACACACAACTGATTTGTGAGTTTTTTTTAAAACTAGTTATCGTAATAGATTAAAATACATAATCATGCTGCTGATGGGCCCGGCAACTGTACTTACTGTGCGCGCATCCCTAACTAAACCCGAGGTTGCAAATTCCGAATCTAGTAGGGTCTACTAGGTTATCTAAACCTAGGGACGACTGTGGGAGCCCAACCCAATGGACATCTAGTCCAGTACAGTGTCACTGCTGAAAATAAAATACTGGTTATAGCTGAATTTTTCTTATCTTGCTATTTCTAGGTTATCTGAACCTAGAGCTAGGTTGTCTGAACCTAGAGGCGACTGTGGGAGCCCACCCATTGAACCGTAGTCCCATATAAGCTATAACCAGTATTTTATTTTCAGCAGTGACACTGTAGTCCCATAGAGGCGACTGTGGGAGCCCACCCATTGAACCCTAGTCCCATATAAGCTGTAATAACACTGACTGCACTAAATAAATGCTTCTCTTGCATTTAACTAAGCTATTAAATGCGTAAGTTGCATTTTAAATGGGTTGCACATACTATCGAGCACTTGGTGTGCGCTATTGCTCACCCTATGTGCCAAGAATCCATATACTACTAAACTAAAGTATGAAATCATACGAGAACTACTTATACTGCAGGTGAGGGGTTTCTTACCTCCTGTGCTAGATTTCTTACGATTCTAGTCGCTCGTTTTCCGGTGGAGACGATTCCCTCGACGATCCTCTTGCGTCTATGTGCTCTTCTCGCGGAGAGGAACGCCCTCGTATCGGAGTCATTGCCAGAAGGTGTTCTTGGAACCCTTGGGACGGAACCCTAGTCTTCCTTGGCTTGGGCGCCGAGAGGATGAGGGAGAGAAGAGGGTTCGGCGGAATTAGGTTGAGGAGAGGAAAAGTCACGATCTAAAATAACTCCTCACTTAATTATTTTCCTTATTTATATTAAGTGGTTAATTCGCCCAACTTAAGTATAAATATAATTGATTCTCTTTTCTTTCAGCACGGCCCTGCTGGGTTCACTTGGTTACTAGAGTCCTCTATAAGGCATAGGGCCCAATAGGTCTCGGGTTCAATACCTGCGTAGGCTATTTTACGTTCCTATTTGTTTTTGCTACTTCCGCTACTCTAAAAATTCTGTAAAAATATCCTAAAATTTTAGAAAAATACTAGGATATTTCTAATAATTATTTTGAGAATTTTCGGGCGTTACAAGCTATGTCTGGATTGAAGCTTGGGCGAAGATGGCATCGAAGAGAAGCAGTTTTTCCTTTTTTCTGCGAGAGGAGAACAGGGATCCAAAATTGGGGATTTTTGCGAGAGGAGAAGAGTAGTTTTTCAAATCAATGAATTAGATTTGAGGATAAGGTAAGGCTGGAGTCAATCCAGGTTTTGGGGTGGTGGAAGAAGATCTAAATCCATTAAGAGATGTGAATCTATTAGGGTGTGAAATCGGGCTTGAGATTGATTTGGGCTTCTTTCTTCTTACTTAGATAAATTGAACTCTTCTTTCCTTGGATGAGGATGATATCTATGAATAGTCCAGATCTTCTCAATCTATATGAATGATCCAGATGACTCTAGATCTCCATTGAAGGCCTAGATTGTTCCAAAATGCTTCCCTATAAATAAGATGCACCTTTTTAGATAAAATTCTAGGAAATATAGAAAAAATTACATCAAGACTTTAAATAGATACCAACTCATAAAATATAATATAAACCAAGATTTAAACATACAAGAGGATAAAAATGTTAAGTATAAGAGCTAAAAAATGCTTCTCACCTTTTTAGATAAAAATGCTAGTTATCAAAGTCCTAACTCAGATGGTGGACAGATCGTCACGACGACTCTTGGATGTGGTTCTAGTGTTTCCCCCATGAGGAGAACCCTTCCCCAAGAAAAGGGGTGGACCCAAAACCCAAGATAGTGTTAAAAGGAGAGAAAATCTCCTTTTATAGCTGGGGGCATGGCCTTGGCTACACGCCACATGACTGTGTATGAGAGACAAGACCATGGTGTGTAAGCCACGGGTTATGTGGCACGGCCATGCCTCTTAGGCATGGCCAGGCCGTGGGAATTTCTGGAAGAGGAGGCACGACCAGCCCATGGAGCTGCTAGAATGAAGCACAATCGTGTCCCTGGGACACGACCTCGACGTTGGAACTACTGAAGTGAGACATGGTTGTGCCTTTTGGCATGGTCGTGCGGTGGGAAGCTATGGAAAAGGTACACAACTGTGTCCCTTAGGCATGGCCTCAACATTGGTCTTGTTGGAGCGAGACACGACCTTGCCTTTTGGAACTATCGTGCTGTGTGTTCTGTTGGACACAACTCTAGCTGGCTCCTGGGAGACACAATCGTTTCTCATGAGACACGATCATATCAGCTGGTAGAATATGGTTGTGCCAGGGGCACAACCATGTTTGCTATTTTTCCTCTAAAGTTACTCAAATGTTCATTTTTGCTCTATTTTTGTTCCAAAATACATCCTGTCGATGAAATTATACAAAGGCTAGATCTATAAATAAAAATAGTAATTATATTGATATAATGATAAAATAGGATGCTTATGAATTGCAAGTAGATGTGGGTCAAACAATGTATAAAAATATATATAATCTACACACATTAGTTTACTAGTTGTTCTTTGATTGAGTTAATGTCGGACTCATCTTCAAACTAGTGCTTTAATCGATCTTTCCATTTTAGCTCCTTGCTTGATCCTATAACAAGGGAAATACCTTTCTTGGCTTGACTTGAGTTAGACTGCTCATGTAGTTTAAGTTTACAAAAAAGTTCATCTAATCAAATTTTTAAAAGATCTCTTGAGACTTTATATGCATCTACCATAGATATCCATAAAGAGTTTAGACAACATGAGTTAAGAGTGTACCTGATTATGTCATGGTTCTCAAGTTGTTGGTTGATGAGATATAGTCTGTTGAAGATATCTTTGATCCTCGTGTGTAGTTGGTTTACCGACTAACCAGTTGACATTTTAATATTTAGTAAGGAATTTAATAAAAGGTCACGTTTTGTTACCTTTGTGTCGTTTGTCCCTTTATGTAGTTCGACTAACTTCTCCCATAATTCTTTTGTATTGTTGAAAGGGTCAACTGTTGGAGGAAATCTTGAGGGTCTGGTGTGACCATAATTTTGATATTTGGATAAAAGGTTCAAAGTAGGTTCACCCTTGTATTTGATATATGTATTTGAGTTGTGCAGGTTTACAAGATACACATATGACTTAGCTTGATGGCTTCGAATCCGATGAAAGATGGAGCATCCAAGGGAACATAGACAAGGTAGCAAGGATAAGCTG